>NW_008340940.1:297668-325805 GCF_000622305.1 Nannospalax galili
AAATTAAAGACCATGATGGGGAGAAGGATCTGGAAATGTTTGCTTTTCTCTTTCCATTTTGAAATTGGATATTTAATTTGTTTATTGCTGGAATATCAATATTTAACATGTCTTTTCAAAATGATTCTATAGCTACACCTAAGCTTTTATGTTGGGTTTGTGTGGTAACTGTTTTCTCCAAGTTTCTTGTTTGTGTTTCCTGAAGGAGAAATCTCATTACCCTCATTTTCCATGCAAACTTGCTTTGCTGATTTAACTCCTTCCAAATGTGAGTCCAGAATACAGATTATATCATCTGTATTTTGAAATTTTTATTGTTTCATTTTTGATGTATTACATGTCCACTTTTTAAAATTAGCACACTTTTTAAAATATATTGAGCTTTTGTAAATTTCATATAGAAGTTCTTAATCAAATTCAAGCCTCTCCCCCATACATGCCCCCCCCAACCTCATGTACTCTGCCAGCATGTTGTCTTATCTAGTTAAGCATTTGTACCCAGGTATCCTTTGATGCACATTCACCCACTGGAGTCTAGTTGGCCTATTTTGAGATAGTTGGTAAGGCCTACTTTTGATCACCCAGTAGTAATCAGTTTCCAGTTGTTCCCAGAAAAGGACCTACTCGCTGTCAATTTTCTCGCTCCACTCTGGGCCCTTGTCTGACTGAGTTGGCATAGGTCCTATACTCGAGGCCACCATTGCCACAAGTTCACATGTCTAAGCTTCCAATGGCCTGAAAACCTCTGCTTCCCTATGTTCACAGACCAACCCTGGCTCCTACGATCTTTGTGCAATCTCCTGCATTGGTCCCTGAGCTGTGGGAAGAACAAGTTTGATATAGGATTCCTATCCAGGGACACAAATTCTGCAGTCTCTTATTATTTAAAAGTTGGCAAATTTGTGAACTTTTGTGTGCATTGCACCTTGTTGTAAAAGGAAGCTTCACTGGTGAGAGTTGCACTAGTTTTCTCTCTAACCAAGTTACACTATGTTCCTCAAGCCTTAGGTATAGAGGTTCCATTGTAGATATGTCATCTAGAACTGGACATCTCGCAGCTGCATATTCTCTGTGTCTGATCAGTTGTGGGATTCTTCAGTAGCCTCCATCTGTTGCAAAAAGAAGCTTCTTTGATGAATGGTATAATGTGTACTTGTCAGAAAATACAAGGATTCATATTTAGCATATGGTAAAAAATTTAATTTTTCAAGCGATATGACAGAGATAGGATTTTGTCTAGTATCTCTGAGTTCTCCGGTCATGTGTATTTGGCTGTTTACTGTGCCACCCACGAGTTCACTCACATTGAGAGGACTGTAAGTCCAATTAGAAAGCTGTTCACTACTCCCAGAAAAGATACTACTACTCTACCAATAGAGGCAGTTTGCTGTGCTGGTCATTATGGTTATTAGGCTTTAGAGCTGGTTTGGACCACTGATTGATTTTTTTTTTTCCCCTGAGCACCTTGAATAGTATCCTCCAGAACTATGAGAACTAAACCTCAGGTAGAAGGCTTCCAGGACAGTTCTTGCTCCACTGCTCAAAGTCTTATGTCCAAAGTATGTCCTGTCCTCAGCAGTAGGGTTTTATCTTTGAGATCTGGGAGAAAACAAAGAGCTCTGGTCATAGCCTGTCTTATTTTGGGAGTCTCTTGGACCACTCTGACAAACCACTGGAAGGGAAGTCTCTCCTGTCTGGCACTTGTTCCTTGCCATATGGCCTCCAGGTGTAAACATGCACAATATGTGCATTTCTCAGGGGATTTTGGAGGCAACACATTTCCCTCTGGCCCCCCAGCCCCCTAAGGTCCATTGATCTCTACTTTCTCTCCCCCTCCATCTGACCTCCCTCCTCTCTGCCCAGTCCAAGTTTCTCCATTATCCCTCCTCCTCTTCCAATAACAGCTGCCTCCCATCATCCCCCCTCTTCTGAGTACCCTCCTCCCCACCTTAGCCCCCTACATATCCATCTCTCCCTTCTTTCCTCCCAGCTGAACACTCCCACTTTCCCCAACTTACCCTCCTAACAACTGTTCCTACTATTCCCTTCTTTCAATTTCTTTCTTTTCCTTTATCACAAGGAAATAGCTACAATTTTAAGAAATAGCAACAATTTTGTTCTCATAGCAGTACTGGGATTGCGTAGGGTCTCACGCATACTAGGCAAGATCTACCACTAAGCTGAATCCTGAGCCTGTTCGCTATCAAGCAATTGACACACATCTTTGTAAGAGCTGTTATTTGGTTTATTTGTTGCGAAGTCTGCTTACAATATTTTCTAATTTGTTTTTGTTTGGTCTGAATTGTCTCAAATGTGGAGTCATTTTTCTAATATCCTTTGTTAAAGAGAATCAATGTCTCTTTCTCTTTTAACATTCTTTTACTCAACTTTATAAAGTAACCCTTTTAATATTTTATTTATTATTTTTATTTTATGTGTATGAGTATATTGCCTGTATGCATGTAAGGGCACCTGTGTCGTGCAATTACCACAAAGGTCGGAAGAGGGCATCAGATCCCTTGGAACTGGAGTTAAGGATGGTTGTTAGCTGTCATATGGGTGTTGGGAATCAAACTTGGGTTCTCTCCAAAAGCAGCTAGTGCTCTTAACCAATGAGCCATCACTCCAGCTCCAAAGTAGCACTTTTATTATTCAGTAAATTAGTATTAAACTCTTGTATTTTATATTTGTATCTTATGTATCATTGTTATAACATTTAACATTGGAAAGTTATTACATTTAATGTTTTTTTTAACATTTAATATACTTTAATGTCAACAGTAAAATGTGTTAGCCAACTTTATTTATTTTTAACCTGCTCTAAACAAATTTTCTCTTGGAGTTGTGAACTTATTTTTGATAAAATATGGCATTAGAATTATTTAGTAAAAAAATTAATTATTGATGTAAACAAAATTTTGTTTTAGTCATCATTTTAATTTATTGACAATGTTTCTGCAGATTTATACTTTACTTTTTAATTCTCTTCTTCTAGTTGTGAAAAATACCTGACAAAGCACATGAAAGATGGCAGACTAATGGTTTGAATTTCTACGTCATCCTGGAGGAGGGATAGTAGACCGACATGAGGGACTGGCTACATCGCAATGGCAATGAGGAAGAGGATGGTTCAATGTTGATGCTTCACTAGCTTTCTGCTTTTTAGTTAGTCTGAGAATATAGTGTGCAGAATAGCATAACCCTCATTCAGATTGTATCTTCCCACCTAAGTTAAAGTGCTCTGGAAATCCCTCACAAAAATGAACAGTGACTCATTTCCCAGGTGACTTGAAATCCAGTCAAACAGCCAAAATGAATAACCATTACAATTCTCTCTCTTCTCACTTTGACAAATAAACACATTTTTAAAAATAAAAGCATACATCTCCCTTTGCTTCCATGGGCTGCACGGCAGCCAACCTCTTTCCTGGATGCCTGGACTGACCTCTCAGCCTGGGGCTACAACTGCTTCCTGATCCCTTGCATCCAGACAGACCCAGTTACTTCTCGAGGTCCCTGGGAGCCCTCTGGGCCTGGTCCTGCCCTCACCTCCCTATGCTTCCCTGGGCCTGCAAGACCCACAAGACTGACTCTGGTAAGTCAATTGCACCATCCACACCTTGACTCTCTCAGCCTCATTCACCCTCCCATCTTCACCTCCCATAGCGCCTGATAGGCTGGGTCTTGTCCCATTCCTTGTCTTGACACCCCAGACACTGGGGGAACCACCACTGCTTCCTGATCCTTTGTACTCAGACCAACCCAGTTCCTTCTTGTGGTCCCCAGAAGCACTCTGTGCCTGACCCCACCCTCACCTCCTTCTGCTTCCCTGGGCTGCACAACCAGCCAGCCTCTTTCCTGGACACTGGGGCTGACCTTTCCTCTTCCTGATCCTTTGCATCCAGACCAACCCACTTCCTCAGTGCAGTACCCAGGAGCCCTTGGGGCCTCTTCCCGCCCCCATCTCCCTTTGCATCTCTGGGTGGCACAGCTACCAGCTGCTCGAGACCAGAATCTTTCTTGAGCCCTGCTCTGAGGCCAGTCCAACCCACAAATTACTAAGGCCAACATCTTTCCTGGAGGGATCCAAATTTTCAGAGAATGCCTGAGAGCATCTGATCCTCATCTTACTTGGACTTCTTTGGGAACTCCTGAAGACAAAAGCAATCTGGCCACTCCAATATAAAATCAAAAGAGAGAACTGGAAGCTTAGAGGAATAAGCTTTTCATGCCCAAAAAGCAAATCACAAAGGCACATAAAGTTTACAAAAATAAGCAGACCTAAACTTGAAGGCTTGAGTCTTTCACAAGAATCAGAAACTACAAAAGAAATTCACATGTCAAAAATCACAGAGAAAAAATAATAGCATGAAAAACCAAAATAACATATCCCCACCAAATAATAATAGCCCTATAGAGAAGTGCAATGAGAACCCCCTAGAGATAATGCAGGACATGGAACTAAAGAGCACAATTATAAACATGATAAAAATTTAGTAAATTTAAAGATTCACAAACAAATCAAAGAACAGAAGGAAGATAGGGATAAACTTCTGAGTGAATTCAGAAAAGAGATAGACATATTGAAGAATACTCAGGCCGAAATGAAGAAAGAAGTGAAACAGTAAGCCAATTAGAAACGACAGTAGAACAGGATGAATGAAATGCAAACAGAATATCAAGACTGGAAGATAAAGTGGATGAACTTACCACTCAAGCAAATATTATGAAAAATTTAAGAAAGCACAAGAATGGAATATGGAGGAATTGTGTGACACCATAAAAAGACCAAACTTACGAATCATAGGCATACAGGAAGGAGAAGAATCCCAAGATAATGGTATGGACCAGATCTTCAACAGAATTGTGGAAGAAAAGTTCCCAAAATTAAATAAATGACCATACAAATACAAGAAGCATACAGAACACCAAACAGGACCAGAAAAGAAACTCTCCATGGCACATCATAGTAAAAACACTAAATGTACAGAACAAAGAGACAACACTGAATGCTGCAAAAGAGAAACAAGTCACATATAAAGGAAAATATGAGCATTACACCTGACTTTTTCAGTGCAAACTATGAAAGCCAGAAGAACCTGGACCAAAGTATTCCCGGTTTTAAATGACCACAGATGCCAACCCAGATTACTATATCCAGCCAAAATGTCTATTATAGTCGAAGGGGAAAGAAAAATCTTCCATGACATGAATAGGCTGAAGAAATTCATGTCCACAAAAAACAGCCCTTCAAAGAGTTCTGGAAGCAATACAAATACAAACAGCTGAAGAAAGGAATGACTATACCCCAAGGGGTTGTGGAAAGAAATTCAATGAAGGCATAACTGTGGAAGAGTACAGCTATATCAAGAATATAAACAGAAATAAAAATGACAGTATTCAATACACACATCTCATTCAATACACACATCTTATTAATGGACTGAACTCCCCAGTCAAAATACCAGACTAGGTGAATGGATTAAGAAACAAAACCCACGATTTTGTTGTCTGCAAGAAATTCATCTCACTTTCAAGAACAGGCACTATCTTAAGGGGAAAGGATGGAAAAAATATACCAAGTGAATGGTACAAAGAAAAAAAGCAGGTGTTGCAATTCTAATATCTGACAAAATAGACTTTAAACTAAAACTAATCAGAAGAGATAAAGAGGGCCACTTCATTCTGATCAAATAAACAATAAACCAAGAAGATACTACAATCATGAACATATATTCACCAAACTCTGGTGCACCCAACTTCATAAAAACAGTACTACAGGACTTCAAGACCCAGATTAATCCCAACTAATTTATAGTAGGGGAATTCACTACCCTACTGTCTCCATTAGATAGATCAACAGGGCAGAAACTTAACAGAGAGAAAACTAAATTAAACAATACCATATATGATATTGCCCTAACAGACATCTCCTGAGTATTCCACCCAAGGACCAAAGGACATACTTTCTGCTCAGCATCTCATGGAACTTCCTCCAAAATCGACCACATGCTGGGGCACAAAACAAACGTCAACAAATACAAGAAGATTGAAATAATTCCATGCATTCCATCAGACCACAATGCAATAAAGCTTACAATCAACACCAAAAGAAGTCCTAGTCACCAGATGAACACATGGAGATTAAACAACACACTCCTGAATTATGAACAGGTCAAATGAAAAATTAAGAAAGAAATAAGAGTATTCCTGGAACTAAATGAAAAGGACAATACAACACAACAAAACCTCTGGGACATGCTGAAAGCTGTCCTTGGAAGGAAGTTTTGGCATTGCAACTCAAGACACTTGAAAAGCAACAATGAATGAAACCCAAACCCAGCAGACAAGAAGAAATAACAAAATTCAGGGCAAAAATGAATGAAATCAAAACAAAGATAATAATACAAAGAACTAATGAATCCAAGAGCTGGTTCATTGAAAAGATAAGCAAGATAGACAAACCGCTAGCCCAGTTAACCAAAAAAAAAAGCACCTCCAAAGAAAGAAAGAAAGAAAGAGCACCTCCAAATCAACAAAATTAGAGATGAAAGGGGAAACATCACAACAGACATCAAAAAGATATAGAACATTATAACGGACTACTTTAAAAACCTGTATGCTACTAAATTTGAAACCAGAAAAGAAATGTACAGATATGTAAAGGCATGTGCACCACAAAAACTAAACCAAGAAGAGATTAACAGCTTAAACAGAATTGAAACAGGAATTGAAACAGTAATACAAAACATCCTGACTGAAAAAAGCCCAAGACCAGGTGGATTTACAGCAGAATTCTATCAGACATTTAAAGAAGATCTCCATCCAATACTGCTTAATTTAGTCAAAAAATTAGAAATGGAGTTAGAACTTCCAAATTCCTTCTATGAAGCCGGCATCACTCTAATACAAAAGCCAGGTGAAGATACAACCAAAAAAGAGAACCACAGACCCATATCCTTAATCAAGCCAGGATCACTCTAATACCAAAGCCAGGTAAAAATACAAGCAAAAAAAGAAAATTATTACCCATATCCTTAATGAACATAGATGCAAAAATTCTCAACAAGATACTTGCAAACCACATACAGACACATCAAAAAGATCATCCACCATGATCAAGGTGGCTTTATCCCAGAGATGCAGGGATGGTTAAATATACATGTCAATAAATGTCATAAATCATATAAATGGGCTCAAAGACAAGAACCACATGGTCATCTCAATAGATGCAGAGAAGGCCTTTGACAAAATTCAACATGTATTTATGTTCAAAGTTGAAGAGGGAATTGGACTGGAGGGAACATACCTCAACATAATTAAAGCTATATATAACAAACCCATAGTCAACATCATTCTAAATGGAGAAAAACTGGAACCATTCCCCCTGAAATCAGGAACCAGACAAGGCTGTCCATTATCTCCACTTCTCTTTAACATAGTACTTGAAACTCTTGCAAGAGCAATAAGAATAGAGCAGGAAATTATAGGAGTAATAATTGGAAAAGAAGAGATCAAGTAATCCCTTTTTGCAGATGATATATCAAAGAGACAGCAAAAATTGAACCGGAAAACTCCTAGAAATTAACATGTTCAGTAAAGTGGCAGTTACAAAATTAACCTACAAATTCTGTAGCCTTTCTATATACCAATAACAAGCAATCAGAGAAAGTGTACATGGAAACAATTCCCTTTACAATAGCTCCAAAAAAAAAAAAGAATAAACCTGACCAAAGATATTAAAGACCTCTACAATAAAAATTTTAAATCTTTAAAGAAAGAGATTGAGGAACACATCAGAAGATAGAAGGACCTCCCATGCTCATGGATAGGAAGAATTAATATTGTGAACATGACCATCCTCCCAAAAGCCATTTGTAGATTCAGTGCAGTGCCAGTCAGAATCCTGTGACATTCTCACAGAACTGGAAAAAACCATCTTAAGATTCAGATGGAAGCATAAAAGACCTCAGATAGCCAGAGCAGCTGTGAACACTCAGAGCAATGGCTGGCTGGATTACTATACCAGATTTTAAATTATATTACAGAGCTATAGTCATAAGAACAACATTGTACTGGCACAAAAATAGACCCATAGATCAATGGAACAAAATTGAAGACCCAAATATGTGTACTCAACTTCAGCTGCCTGGTGTTTGACAAAGTGGCCAAGAACATTCACTGGAGGAAAGACAGCATGTTCAGCAAATGGTGCTGGCAAAACTGGATCTCCACCTGTAGAAGAATGAAAATAAACCCCTATGTTTCACCTTGCACAAAAGTCAGCTCCAAATCTATCAAAGACCTCAATGTAAAGCTTCAAACTCTGAAAGTGTTAGAAGAAAACCCTGGCAAAAACTTAAAAGATATAGGTGTACGAAAGGATGTTCTAAACTGGACATCAATTGCTCATAAAACAAGGTCAAGAATCAACAAATGGGACCTCATTAAACTAAAAAGCTTCTGTACTTCAAAGGAGGCAACCTGGGAAGTAAAGAGAAAACCCACAGAATGTGAGAAAAACTTTGGGAGAAAAATCTTCACCAGTGACACATCTGACAGAGATTCAATATCCAGAATATATAAAGAACTCAAAAACAAAGAATCAAGAAAGCAAGTAACTCAATTAAAAGATGGACTAAGGATCTGAACAGAGAGATCTCAAAAGAAGAAATAAAGATGGCTAAGAAGCATATTAAAAGATGTTCAACATCATTAGTAATTGGGGAATTGCAAATTAAAACCATGTTAAGATTTCATCTTACCCCAGTCAGGCTGGCCAAAATCAAAAGAACAAATGATACCAAATGTTGGAGAGGATGTGGGGAAAGGGGAACACTCATCCACTGCTGGTGGGGCTGCAAACTTGTTCAACCCCTATGGAAAGCTGTGTAGAGAACTCATAAAAAACTACAAATTACCCTACCATTTGACCTAGTTATACCACTCCTTGGCATATACCCAAAAAACTCATCCTATTGCAGAGACACTTGTACACCCATGTTTGGTGCTGCTCTTTTCACAATAGTTAAGAGATGGAAGTAACCTAAGTGTTCCTCAATTGATGAGTGGATAACGAAAACGTGGTTCATTTATACGATGGAGATTTACTATGCAGTAAAGAAAGATGAAATCATGAAATTTTCAGGTAAATGGATGGAACTACAAACTGTTATACTAAGTGAAGTAACACAGACTCAGAAAAAAAGGACGTATTTTCTCCTTCATATGTGGATCCTAGAACCAAATCCTGATAAGTGAGTATATATCTAGTCATAAATACAGGAACCAGGATAATGGAAAGGAACCAGGCTGTAAAGGAAAAGAAAGAACCTGGAAGAGAAGAACAGTAGGAAACGGGCATTAATAAGGGAATATAGATAAAAATTGGGTTAGTTTAAGGGAGGGGGGAGGGAAAGGTATACAAGGAACCTTGGGGATAAAGGGAAAGAAAGAGATCAAGAGAGGTAGGACCATAGGAGAAGGGTGTTATTAAGAGAGAAAGGGAGATAATGGGGCCACCTTAATTGGGGAAACCATGATGGAGGAGTAAGACAATGTGAGAGATAAATAATGCCTAGGTAGTTTTAAAAATCATAGGGATCCATATTACTCCAACAACCTACTGACAAATTATACATAGCAGATCAGAAAGAGATCAAGAGAGGTAGGACCATAGGAGAAGGGTGTTATTAAGAGAGAAAGGGAGATAATGGGGCCACCTTAATTGGGGAAACCATGATGGAGGAGTAAGACAATGTGAGAGATAAATAATGCCTAGGTAGTTTTAAAAATCATAGGGATCCATATTACTCCAACAACCTACTGACAAATTATACATAGCAGATCAAGAAATATATGTCTAATGTCTAGTTCTATGAGAACAATTGGTCTTTGCCCAAGATTTATATACAAGACACAGTAATTAAAAGTACCAGACTGGTGGAACTAACCTTCTTGGATGGTCCAGTCTTCAATCAGGAGGGTCAACACAGAGGAAACATTTCTTCCATGCCTACAAGAGAAGCCAACCATGGTCGAGTAGGTCCTTTGACTTATCTTCACATAGGTAGAACTGGTAAAAGAAAGGAGCCAGGGGCTCCTCCCAAGCCCATGTGACCCCTGAGGAACAGATCCTCAAATGACCTTAAGAGTAAAAATAATTTGGTTTATCTGGGCCAACTGTATGACTTAAAAAAAACAAAAAGGAAAGTATAACCAAAGGTTAAAGGGGCCAATATAATTTTTTAAGCGTCCATATTTATAGCTAAAGGCTACATAACATGTAACAATGCCAGATAGGAGATACCTTCTTTTGAGTTGTTGTCAGGGTTGCCCAAGGGATTCCCAGATGTTAACCCAGCATATAACTGGGAAAATAAACAGCACACCCCAATCTTATCTAAAGGAATATTGACAACTGATTGCTGTTAGATGAGGAACAGCTGACCTTTCTAAAACAAAGACCCGTAGATACGCTGACTAGATTCACCAGATGGACAAGTAGTGGGTAATGGCTAGGGGTACCAATATCACAGCAGACAGTAGCAGGGATAACAGAGTATAAGGGCTCTAGTGGGAGGAGGGAGGCTATGGGAGGGTGCGATCTGGGAAGTGGGTGTATAGTTGAATAAGATGGTTTGGGATATTCTGTGTGATGTACACATACACACAATATCAACAAACTAAAAAAATGTATTATATTTGAGGAGGAAGCATTAAAATTATACCATACTAATGAGTAGAGGTGATAAATATTACCATTGAAATCTACCCTATGACTTTACAGACATACACAGGCACCAAGGGTCTGAGTGCAACCGACTACAACTAGTAATGTTGAAAAAAAGATTAGAGATGCATGTGCCAGCATCTCAGTGTTACTACCAAAAACAATGAGTCTTTCTGTAAGAAACAGTATATTTTAAAATGAAATGGAGATCTTTTTTAAAGGTTAAAAACTCATCCAATTTTATGTCTCACAGGGCTTATACTGTGCCTAATATTGTATAACTGTATTAATTCAAGAGCGAACCTAAAGATTTTATAGCCACTTTTGAAAACAGTGTATCCTTGCTCTGGAATGTGTTACTGAATATGGTAAAGGTGTAATGAAATGCTTCTTATAATCATGTGGCATTTAAATTTTTTAAAAATTAAAAAAATAATAATTCTTCAAAGCATAAAAATTTGCTCCTTAATAATTAGTAGATGTGAAAAACATTATCATTGAAATCTACCTGATGACTTTATATACCTGCTCAGATGCCAAGTAGCTTAGAAAATAACAGGCTATCACTAGTAAAAATCAGATATATACAGATTAGAAATGTGTGTGCAAACATCTTAGTGTCAATTGCATTAAAAATGAATTTTTCTGAATGAAACTTTGTATTTTAATAATGAGATGGAGATCCTTTTTAAAGGTTAAAACCGCATTTCATATTATGTCTTATAAGGTTTATATTTAGTACAATATTGTATAACTATATTAATTCAAATGTAAACCTAAAAATTTACAGCCAATTTTGAAAGAGATGCATCTTAGTTCTAGAAATTATTATTGAATATGTCAATGGTGTTGCAATGAATTTTTTCTTCTAATTATATAGTTATTAAATAAATAATTAAAAAATAAATAAAAGCTAACCTATGGCTCCTCTAGGCTACTGACCATCTCTCAGCACACAGTGCATTCATTCCACCTTCAAAGCTCACCATAGATTTAAGTTTTAATAGTTTCTCTTGAAAGTTAACATGATTTCTTAACTGTGATCTTATATAAAATAAATAAATATCAAGTTACATACTTCCAATATACAGTAGCACAGAGCAAACATGCACATTTCAAATGACAGGAATGGAGTTATAGCAAGGGAAGTTTGGTCCAGAGTAGGACTGAAGTCCAGCAGGGCAAACACCAAGTACTCTAGTTCCATGTCTTACATCTAGAACTCTTGATGACACTCCTTGGGCACTTACACTTTTTGTAGTCTATCTCCTCCTCACTATCTTATATGGATTAGCACATGTAAACCCTCTCAAGGGCTGACTCCCATCCAAGCTATTAGCATTCCTTTGCAGACAGCCTGTGGTCCTGGAATTTCTAAGTTCTTGGGGATCTACTTTGCTACTCAGGTTTTATCATCACAATTTCATGCACAGTTACCCAGGTCTCATTGGAGAGAAACTGATGCTTCCACCATTTCCTGGTGTCAGTCACTTTATAGATACTGTGGTGTAGGTCTTCATTATCCATAACTTGTATTTCGTATAACTTCAACACCATCATAATATGAACAATACTGCCAAGTTTTGCTACCAGCTGAAAATGTTGCCTGGCCCCTTTCTAACTTAGCTTTAGTGGCCTCTGTATTTTCTGTGTTTACAGCTCAGCCTGGAACAATACTTCCCTAGGTGTGTTTTTGAGAAGGACCCAGTTCATCAGCATTCTCAGTTTAGGCTTTCTTGTTTCAAGTCATATTATGTTTTTATAATTTTGAAACTTTGGTGAGTACAACCAGGCTCTACCTAAGGGCACATTTTCTACTGTCACTGAACAAAGTGAAAAGTTACACTTTACTACTGCTAAGTTCTTAGGTTGTAGCTATTTTCTTGATAGTCCCATTTCTGGAGTGTTAAGTATGCTCACAGTTATCATCACATTGCACCATTTTTATTCTTCTGTTTCATGTGCACAGAAGATTTACTAAGAACAGTAAATACTAATTATGCCACAACTGTATGTTTTGGTTTCTTAAATTTCCTCTTCCAATGAACTGTTTATTAGCTTTAATTTCAGCCTCTAGCTGACTTCCCTTCTAAAACTATGTGTGTAGGGTCTTACTGTCAGCCTTTCTACCAGCACTCTGATCTTCTGAACTTCCACTAGGAAGGCTCCTTAGATTATTCTTAAGCTACCCTCTACATTTCTTGGCCTGAAGCTCAGTACTCTTCCACATTCCTCCCACAAATCAGTTGTAACTGTCTATGAACTACATAGTTGAATTATCAGAGCAGCAGCCTCATTGCTTGGTTCCAAATTTGTGTCTTAGTTACTATTTTTCAATGCCCTGAAAAAATACCTTCAAAAATGGCTTAGGGAATGAAAATCCAGTGTTGTCAAACATAATCATACAAATATATACTACTGATCCCTAAGTGTCTCCTTCTATCACTGTTATAAGGGTTATGCATCTAATTGCCTCAGGCATGAGGGAAAAGTTAGGCTTCTTGCTTCAGAGATATTTTTATTAGACACAGAGACAAAATGATATAGAAATCTACATTGTTTAATTTCATATTGCTCCTATGTTTAAAAGCAAAATTCATGTGTTAAACACTTTTTAAAATAATAATTGCAGGAGAATGCTATCATACCTGTACCAAAATGATGAGGACAAAATTTAGACTGGACAAGATGGGAAGATATAACTGATAGGTAAGCAAGTTCTAGATTCATTCCTTTCCCCATTAGTATGTGGACTACGTGTGGTTGGGCTGCGGCTCAGCTGATAGAGTGATTACCAAATGCAAAATTCCTTGGTTTCCACCCAAACACTGCACAAAGCAGGTGTGGTTGTGCATTTCTGTAACCTTAGCACTCATGAGGTAGAGGCAAGATGATTATAATTTCAAGGCCATCCTTAAGAACATAATGAATTTGAAACCAGCATGTGTTACATGAGAACTTGTCTCAAAATATATAACAATAAAAATAAATAAATGGAATAAAGCATACATATATAAATAATTTTTAATTATACTCCTTTTAGGAAAGAGAATAAATGAGAAAACAAATGTTTTTCTTTAAGTACCCATTTATTTTATTCCACTGTACCATATGGTATGTTAAATATTAGATTTTATTTTAGCAGCAGAGCTCTACTTTTCTAACATGTGGTGATGCATTTTAATTTTTATGTGCCAGTTTACAATTCTGTCAGCAGCTGTTGTGTGTAAACAGTGAGATCAGCATCAGGTAAGTGTGTCACTGTTTACTGTTCTCTGGGTGAAAAATGGAGAGTGGTATGCACTACATGGAAGAAGCGTTTAACTCTCTATTTTACTTATTGTTTTAATTTTATTTTATGTGTATGAGTGTATTACCTGATTGTATGTAAGTGCACCCATGTTATGCAGTGCTCACAGAGGTCAAAAGAGGGCTTTGGATCCCCTGGAACTGGAGTTATAGATGGTTGTTAGCTACCATGTGGGTGCTGGGAAACAAACCCAGGTCTTCTGTAAGGGCAGCCGGTGCTTTTAACCACTGAGCATCCCTCCAGTCCAATTCTCCTTTTTCAATGCTACAAAAACATACCTGATAATTCCACAATGTAGCATCTATGAATCCAAAACACAAATGTCAGAGGAATAAAATATTTTATACCAAGAGAATAAAAAAGAGGATAATAGCCAAAATCAAGCCTTTCTTCATGGAGACTGTGCAGAGGTGTGTAGTCAAAGCGATTTTTGTCTTATGTAGAGTGGACTGCTGGTGATATGCTTGTTGTCCTAGGACAGTAAGACCTAAAGGCAACTCCTGAGGACATCACATCCATTTCTTCTGACTTGCAGGTCTGAAATAAGCAAAATATACCAGTAGCTGTAGTCTCATCTCATGACAGTACAGGACTAGCCTTGGAAATACGTGCTGCAAAGATTTTGCCAGAATAGCTCCTTGCTGGACAGAATCCTAAGGAGTCCCAAATGTCTACTTCTAGGCCTTCAGTTGCTAGGCAACTCTGAAATCTCGCCACACCCTATTTGTTAATACTCCATTTTGAAAGCATCATTCTATAGCTGATTTGGTTAGAAGTCCTAAGAATTGGCATTTTAGAAAGTGCTATAATCAATGATCATTGATCACTGAACACACCTCCATGCCAGTGATATAAAAAAGGAAGATTCATGGCCTTTTGACAGCTGTGAGCCAAAGACTGCACAGTATTCTTCTGTGCAACCCCCATCTTGCCTAAAAAAATGAGTAATAAAGTGATAAGGAAAATTCAGTCTTAAACTTAGTTGCAATTACATTAAATTACACATGGTTTCACACCAAAAGTTAAAGGTTAAAGGGTTATAGATTTTTAATAGCTTAAAGTATTTGGATTTCTTTCCCCTGAACATTTGCAGCTGAACTTGCTGACCTGGCATTTATCCCCTGATAAGCAGAGACTTCATAAGCATTCCAAATTTCTGAATTTCATTCACTCTAGAGTTCAAATATCTCTATGGTTTAATGTTCAAAAGATATAAAATACAAAGCAATGAAGAATTGGGGACTTTCCCGTGCTGATCACCATAACCTTCTCCTTTCCTTCCCTGTCAGATAATGCCTGGGGCAAGCCTAGAGTTAAAATAACCCATATTTTATTTTCATTCCAAGAATTTTGTCCCTGTGTTTTGTCCTTTAAGGAGCTGACTTTTCCTCTACTTCCTCATGACAATTCTCTTTCTTTTACTTTACAGATTTCTACATAGATATTTCTAACCAATTCTGTAAGAGTTTCAGCAAAAAACTTGAGATCAAGCAGGTAAAATAATTCAGGCTTAAGGAGAGAATGTTTTTGACAATAATAGCATTTTAAATGATAAGATTTGGCCTTTACAAAACACAGTATAAACGTGTCTCAGATACGAGAGTTAGCAAAAGCCCACTCAAAGGAGGAGAGTGGGAATTAATTTTGCAAGATCAGACTGAAGAGATGAATCATTATGATAGGTTACTATAGCTGATCTCTGTCCCAAACAGTCCTGTCCCATTTCATCAGCATGAAATAAGGAATTCTTTAATTAATTCTTTGGGGGTTTATGTAGGGATTAGGTTTTCTATGTAGAGAAATTCATCTAAAAATAAGTAGAAAAAAACCATGCCCTTTTCATCTTGGAATGTTAGAACACACTCACTTGTACTGAAAAAAAATTCTGTTTCATTTATGCCTTCTAAATGCTTGGAGAGTACAGCTTAAGGAGCACACAAACACTGGGAATATGACTAGCAATTATCTTTTCATGAACTATGTCAACTTTCTCCCTTATTTTCTATTACAGAAACTTAAAGGCTATACACACATATGTATGCATATTATATATACGTGTGTATGTATTTTTGCATGTATGACACAGCAATAACTACTATGAAATAAGTAAGGCAGAATATAGAAAAAACATCAAAATGCATCATATTTTCTATTCTTGATATTTAGATTTCGATGATAGTGAAGAAATTTACATATACACACCTACTTAAGGAAAAATTTTGCCTCAGATATACTAGGTTGATATTTTTGCATAATATGAATACAAATTCTAATACTGAAAAAATGTCTGAATTTTTAGATGGAAATATATATGGAAATGTGTTTGTACATTGGAAATGTATTTTCCTCAAATTGATAAGTTGAAATAGTATTCCTCAGCAAATAATATATTTAGATTATTAAAGAAGCAACTGAGTATTAAATTAAGCCATTGTTACGGTTCCTAATCCAATAAAACTTGTGTCCTTATAATGAAAAACAGGACAGAGACACTCACTGGGCTAAGATTATGGTAAGCCATCTGGAAAGGACAGCCTTTTGTGGACCAAGAAGAAAGGCCGTCAGAAGAAACCAGTCATGCCTACACCTTAATCAGAATGCACAGAAATAAAGTGTCAAATACTTAGGCCACCAAGCATGTATGAATTTTGTATATAATTTATAAAACTTCTAGCTGGAAACAGCAGATAAATAAGTTAAAAACGACTATCTTTGCACATATGAGTGAAGAGCATTTTGATGACTACAGTCACAAAGAAATATATTTAAATGTTAGCCTGCAAATTACTAAGCATATAACTGTTACACTATAGTGAAATGTGACTCTTTGAACTTCTCATTCATGTTTACAAAGTGCACAATGCAGTAAAGCACAACTGTGTTTACTTATTCAGATCTTTTCCATTTTGAAGAGAAAGCAATCATGTCTGTACCATTTCCATTGGTGTTAAGGCTCCAATAATTGGACCAAAGTTTGGATGTTCACTAGGTCTATACACTTTTTGTAGTGGTTTGGTGCAAAAAATACTATGTAGTCTCTTTTTAAATGATTCCTTATTTTCACTTCTTTCTCTTATACAAGTCTTCCCTTCTTAGGGCTCCTCATCAGAGCTCTCATTATAAACTTTGTCTTAAAATCACTTACTATCACAATCTACTTTTACCTTATTTCTATAAGGTAAAATTTCTATAAATTTCCCAATATCGCGTTTTGACAAATTTGTATACATGCATATTTACCTAGGCAACAAATGTGCATATATATATATATATGTAAACATTTCTTCTGACATATGTCAGAAGAGGTGGTCTTATTTTGTTATATTAATAATAGAGATTTTCCAGTGCTATTTTTATTTTCTCTGTCAGACTATAAGGCATTACTATCTCTCTTCTTTTCCTCTCCAAAAGACATAATAAGTCTGAAAATAATTCCCCAGTATTGTCCTGAAATCCTGACATTCATGACATAAGAATTTAGTGATATGAACTTGCATTATCTCTTCAGATCTCTTCACTCCAGTTAGGGCATCAGCAACAGACGAAGGAGATGATTCCACCCAAGTCTAGCTTGGAGAATCATTGTGATTCTGGGAGCTCCTGCCAACAGTATGCATGGTGGGTTACTTACATGAGTGGGTGACCCAAATGCAGGTCCATCACTTAAAAGCCTACCCCAGAATGGATGATGACTCACAAAAGCTGAATACTCTCAGCTCCCTTTCCAAGTGGAAGCAACCTCTACCAGTGATTCTTCTCACTACATTCACTATGGACTGCTTTATAACTTTGGCAGTGGCTGTTTGAGTTTGGCAATATTTTACCTTTCTGAGCTTTGAAAATTTCATTGTTTTCCCATCTTCTGAACCTTCCCCTTCCTTTCAGGTGGGAATGTTTATATTTGAAGGGAACAGATACTTAGCACTACCTCTCTTCACTATTGCTTGTGAAATGCACTTATGGCATTGCTTTAATGAACATAACTATAAAATAACTAAAAAATAGAAAAGCAAGAATAAAAGTACACTTAACATTTTTTAGATTTAGCTATAATGCAAATAGAGAACATAATTGAAAGTAATTTATTCCAAATGACTGATAAAGATGTTAATATATTCTGATTTGTGCAATATTAAACATAACACAGTATTAGCATATTCTGAATTCCAGACCAAAAACAGAGTTTTCCTAAAGAACATGTTTATGTTCATCTTATTTTCCAGGGATTCCCATTGGTCTTATTTGTAACATAACTCCCAAAAGCCTTTGAAGCAACTATTTACTTAAAAATTCTTATTACATCCTAACTTGGTGGGGCTTCACTATGGGCCTGGGAAGCTGCTTGCCTGACATTTGGATGTTGAAAATGCTTAGTACAGGGAATCACAGTTTCACATTTCAACTGATAAAGCTATATACAGAAGCAGAGGTTAAAGGAATACAAAAGCAGGAATAAATCTAAGTTTCTCAATGTTCCCTGCTGTTTGCACCACAAATTTCAGCAGTATAATTATATATATCCACACACCATTGCCCTGGGACATACTCTGCATGGCATTTTTCAGCAAGTAGGTTCAAATGTTTCAAAGACACATAATACTTCTAAGATAGAGGTGACAAATGTATGCAATTGCTCTTCAGACACTTTGTGCACAGCAGTGTAAAATTTAGGGTAATCAAATCAAGAAACATAGCCTTAAAGCAATTTCCTCAAACTTGTGGTCAGAATGAAAGTAATATATTCTCAAATTTGAGAGCGAGCGAGTGAGCGAGCGAGCGAGAGAGAGAGAGAGAGAGAGAGAGAGAGAGAGAACTGCAGGCTGCTTCAGAGTGTGCTGAATTGTTGTTATGGTATTGATGATCAATTCAGGGTCTGAGAGCAGCTAGGGGTGACAAGCCCCAAACAGAGGCACTGGAAACTGAAACCTATAAAAACCTTCACAAAGAATACATTTAACCTAAACCAGTATTTCATATGTTATGCAAACTATATCTTTAGCTTCACTCTATCTATATTTCAAGTGCTTGGGAGTATATAGATGAAATTTAAGACAGTGATTTTACTTGTGTTTTATGTATATTCTTTCTGGATTAAAAGTCAGTTACAGGTAAAGGGTTTATGAAGACCTCCTTTTGCAGGTGTTTATGCTGTTGATTGACGTTGGATAAAAAATTAAAATGGGATTACTTTGAAAGCATTTTATTTACTGATGTCTGCATAATAGAACTCTAGATGCAGCACTTTCTGTGGATAAGTTCCCCCAGAAAGCCTCTGCCTTGTGTTCTTGCAAAAGTAAAGGTGGTTATGCTCTGAATAATTCCAAATGTACTGGGAATTTAAAAGTGTGTGGTTTTCTGCATTGCATTCAAAGGCCGGAGGCAGCCAAATTGCCTACTGTTCTGTTCTCACAGCATTCAGACTTTGCTTTGAATTAAACAATTTAACCAGCACAATGTATGGAAAAATCTGTTCCATTTGCATTTTTCTAAGTGTATGTTTCTAATGACATTATTTAATAGTAAAGAAAGCCAAGACTTATTAAGAGGAGAATGCACAGATTATTACAAAATGTGTGGGGAGCTCTCAAAATTTAAGACCAGGTACTCATGGACTACATGGACACTGGACAATCAGCACTGCCTCCTCTTTAGGGCAAGGTCAGCTGGGTGCTCTGTTTCATTGCACACTATCATTGTATCCTATATGAAAAGCACAGATTTCTATTTTCATCGAGCTAGGTCTAGCTATCTCCCTAAATGGCAGTCTTATGTTTGTGCTGCACCTAAACGTACAACCATTACTTTACAATTAAGCAACTACATTTCTGTTTCACATTTTCAAAATCACTCTTTAAGCAATTTGCCTTCCTTGCATGAAATTTCTACCCCTAAAGTAATCAGATCTCAGCAGACTCCAGAATCATCTAGAATATAGGGCATTCCATCCCAGGTTTAATCAGTCAAGGACTGTAAATAGAAATTTCATCTCTGCATCTCTTTCACTAAAAATTTAATTTACACTATAAAATATTGGTATACTATCTGAAAGAAAGCTTCCTTGAAGAGTTGTAATTATTAACTTCTTAATTTTTGTCATCTTTCACAGTAATGATAGAGGTTAGAGGTTTACTTATTTGGTAACAAGCATTTACTTTTATTTTATTATATTGCTTTATTTTGTTAATTTCCAATTTGAGACAAGCTTTTTCTCGTTGGCCTAGACTGTTCTTAAACTCACCATTCCATTGCCACAGCATCCCATGTGCAGGTATTGCAGGCATGTGATAATATGCTTAACTTCTACCAAATATTTGTTGATCAGTTACTATTCACCACATGATGAATAGGTCAGTAGAAATAAAACATGCATACAAAATAAGCAAGGATCAGTAGAGGGAGAGCTACTAATTAGGCTGAAAACTTAATCATTAGTGCCATAATGTAACCTGGAAATGCTCTCTAAGAAACAGCCTCTTATCAGCTAGCGCCAATGTTGGTGTACAAACTGTCTTTATAAAAAGTGCAATATAGCTGGGCATGGTAATGCATACCTTTAGTCCCAGCACTGGAGGGAAAGGGTTGCAGTCTGTGAGTTCAACGACAGCCTGGTCTACATAGTGAATTCCAGGACAGATGGGGCTATAGGAAAAGACCAAACAAAAACAAACAAACAAACAAACAAAAAAACCCAAAAAAACAGAATCTGGTTAAAAAAAAAAAAAGCAATATATAAGCATTCTCTTACATTATAAGCCTATTTTATTTAAGATTCATTTGTGGATTTTCAAAGAAGCTCTGTTAAGTTATATTTTAGCTTGGTGTCATTATTTTTAATAATATCTTTTCTAAACATTAGAATCTAAAGAGCAATCTGTAATTTAATATTTCCTTTCACATTTACCAACATAATCTCAAATGATTCACTCTAATATATTATTTCTGACTTCTCATATAAAAAATTCAGATACACATTTTCTTGTTAAGAATATAACATTTGAGTCTGATTTCAGTAGACCACCAGAGAGGGCTGAGTTCAGGCCAACCTCTGCAGAGGCCTCCCTCTCACAGAGGGCCTGAGAACACAGGGGAATGCCTGAGAGTGCCTGGATCCTGCTTCCCCTAACTGGGCCATACTCAGCCACCTACGTGGGATTTTGTGAGGTCCCTCTCAGGCCCCAAGGCAGAACTGTCTTTAATAGGCTAAAGCTGAGATACTAGCAGACACCCTGAGAGGGTGGGTTTCCACCTCCATTGGTATAGGAGCTCTGATCTCAGCAGACCTGCAGAGAGTGCCTGGTTCTGGCCTCCCTCTGGCTTCCCTCTGGCCTAGAGGCTGAGAGCACAGGGGGCTGCCTGAAAGCACACAGATCTTGCCTCCATGTGGTGAAGGTAGCTTGAGTGTACCTGACTGGAACATGAATTAGGCTTCTGTGGGTACTCCTGTATGCCTTATCTGAACCCATTAGTTCCCTCCAAATTACACCTGAGAGAACCTGAACCCTGCTCCAGCTACCTTTACATAACTAATAAAGAATGGATCTAGGCACCCCTATAACACAAACAGAAGCATACTTCAGCTTAACTCTAATATCAGAATCACAAACAACAAAAGAAATTCACATGCCAAAATCACATTGAAAGAGTAATAAAATGGAAAGCCAAAACACTACATCCCCACCAAAGTCCACCAATCCTGTAGAAGAACTCTACAAGGAGAACCCCCTAGAGATAACCCAGGACACTGAATTTAAAAGAACAATCATAAACATGATCAAGGAATTAATGAATTTAAAGAACATATGAGAAAACAAATCAAAGAACTAAAAGAAGATAGAGATAAACTTCTGAACGAATTCACAAAAGAGATAAAAACATTGAAGAAAACTCAGGCAGAAATGAAGAAGGAAGTGCAAAACTCAATAAGCTAGCTTGAAACAACAGGGGAAAGCCTCACAGCTAGAATGAATGAAATGGAAAACAGAATATCAATACTGGAGGATAAAGTTGAAGAATTAGACCTCTCAAGCAAAGACTATGGAAAATTTTTAAAAACACAGGAATGGAATGCACAAGAGATGTGGGACACCATGAAAAGACCAGATCTACAGATCATAGGAATAGAGGAAGGAGAAGAATTTCAGGTTAATGGTATTGACCAGAAAGTAAACAGGATTATAGAAGAGAATTTCACAAAATTAAGGAAAGACATTCCCATACAAATATAGGAAGCATATAGAACACCAAATAGACAGGCTCAGAAAAGTAACTCTCTATAACACACCATAGTAAAAATACTAAATGTACAGAACAGAGGGAATACTGAAAGCAGCAAAGGAATAACAAGTCACATACAAAGGAAAGCCCATCAGAATTATAGCTGACATATCAAGACAAACTATGAAAGCCAGAAGAGACTGGACCAAGGTTTTTCCAGTTCTACATGACAGTAGATGCCAGCCCAGAATACTTTACCTAGCAAAAATGTCTATTATAGTATAAGGGGAAAGAAAATTCTTCCATGACACAAATACCCTGAAAGAAAACATGTCCACACAACCAGCCCTTCAAAGACTACTTGAAGCAATACAGAGAGTGGAGAGAGAAAAAAACTATACCCAATGGGGCAATGAAAGAAAATAAAGGTATAATCAAGAAAACACAAAATTAGAGTACACAAACAACAATCAAAATGCTGGCAACCAAAACACGTCTTTCAAAAATAACCTTAAATACTAAAGGACAGAACTCCCCAGTAAAAAGACACAGGCTAACTGATTGGATTAAGAAACAAAATCCATCTCTTTGCTGTCTGCAAGAAACCCATCTCACCTCCAAAGGCAGGCACTACCTTAAGGCAAAAAGATGGAAAAGAGTATTCCAAGCAAATGGCACTAAGATACAAGCAGGGGTTGCAATTCTAATATCTGACAAAGTAGACTTGAAAGTAAAACTAATCAGAAGACATAAGGAGGGTCACTTCATTCTGATCAAAGGAACAGTTAACCTGTTATACAGGTTACAAGATATTACAATCCTTCACATATATGCCCCAAACTCTGGTGCATCTAAATTTATACAAACAACAGTACAGTACTTTAAGACACAGATTAACTCCAACTCAGTAATAGTAGGGAACTTCAATACCACATTGTCTCCATTAGATAGGTCAACTGGACAAAGAGTAAACAGAGAGACTTCTGAATTAAATGATACCACACATCAAATGGACCTAACAGACATCTTTCAAATATTGCACCCAAGCACCAAAGAATACACTTTCTACTCAGCACCTCATGGAAATTTTTCAAAAATTGACCACGTACTAGGCCACAAAGCAAACCTCAACAAATACAAAAAAAATTGAAATAATTCCATGCATTCTATTTGACCAGAGTGCAATAAAGCTCAAAATCAGCACTGGACAAAGCCCTAGTCACTACATGAAGTCATGGCGATTGAACAACACATTCCAAAATAGTGAGTGGGTCAAGGGAGAAATTAAGAAAAAAATAAAAGAATTCCAGGAATTCAATGAAACAGACAATACAACACAACACAACCTCTGGGACACTTTAAAAGCAGTCCTAAGAGAGATAGTTATAGCTCTAAGTGCCTACATTAAAAAATTAGAGCCAAAATAAATGATCTAACACTGCAACTCAAGACACTGGAAAGGCAAGAACAAATGAAACCCAAACCTAACAAAAGAGAATAAACAACAAAAATCAGAAGAGAAATTAATGAAATAGAACCAAAGAAAACAATACAAAGAATCAATTAATATAAGAGCTGGTTCTTTGAAAAGCTAAACAAAATAGAAAGACCCTTAGCCAAGTTAACCAAAAGAAAGAGCAAATCCAAATCAACAAAATCAGAGATGAAAGGGGAAATATCACAACACACACCTATGCACTACCAAATTT
This sequence comes from Nannospalax galili, assembly GCF_000622305.1. Lineage (NCBI taxonomy): Eukaryota > Metazoa > Chordata > Mammalia > Rodentia > Spalacidae > Nannospalax > Nannospalax galili. The sequence continues at coordinate 321,634 of NW_008340940.1, forward strand.
GAAAATCTAAAAGAAAGGGATGGAGATGTAAAATAATGGGAACCACCAAAGTTAAACCAAGAAGAGATAAACAGTTTAAACAGACCCATAACACATAAGGAAATTGAAACAGTAATACAAAGCCTCCCAATTAAAAAAAAGCTCAGGCCCAGAAGGATTTACAGCAGAATCCTATTAGGCAATTAAAAAAGACCTCCAAACAATACTACATAAATTATTCAAAATGATAGAAACAGAGGGAGAACTCCAAAATTCCTTCTTTGAAGCCAGCATCACTCTAACACTCAAACCATGTAAAGACATAACCAAAAAAGAAAACTACAGACCCATAAACTTAATGAACATAGATGCAAAAATTCTCAGCAAAATACTTGCAAACTGCATACAACACACATCAAAAAGATCATCCACAATGATCAAGTAGGTTTTATTCCAGAGATGCAGGGATGGTTCAATATATGCAAGTCAATAAACATCATTAATCATATAAATGGACTTAAAGACAAAAACCACATTGTCATCTCAATAGATTCAGAAAATGCTTTGGATGAAATTCAGCATGTATTTATATTCAAAGTCCTGGAGGGAATTGTACTGGAGGGAACTTACCTCAACATAATTAAAGCTTTATACAAGAAACACACAACCAACATCATTCTAAATGGAGAAAAACTACAAGCACTCCCACTAAAACCAGGAACCAGACAAGGATGTCCACTATCTTTACTGCTTTTCAACATAGTGCTTGATGCTCTTGCTAGAGCAGTCAAACAGGAGAAGGAAATTAAAAGAGTACTAATGGGAAAAGAAGAGGTAAAACTATCTCTTTTTTCAGGTGATATGATACTATACCTTAGACATCCCAAAGTTTCCACCAAAAAACTACTAAAACTGATCAACACTTTCAGTATAGTGGAAAGTTATAAAATCAATCTACAATAATCAGTAGCTTTTCTATGTACCAATAACAAGCAGTTTGAAAAAGAATAGAGGGAAATGCTCCCATTCGCAATAGCTGCAAAAAAATATCTTGGAATAAATATGACAAAAGACACCAAAGATCTCTACAATGAAAATTTTAAATTTTTAAATAAAGAGATTGAGGAAGACACCAGGAGATGGAAGGATCTCCCATGCTCATGAATTGGAAGAATTAATATTGTGAAAATGACCATCCTACCAAGAGCAATATATAGATTCAATGCAATCCCAATCAACCTCTTCATGACATACTTCACAGAGTTAGAAAAGCCCATTCTTAAATTTGTATGGAACCACAAAAGTCACCAGATAGGCAAAACAACAATGAGCACAAAGACCAATGCTGGGCAGGTGACTCTACCAGATCTCAAAGTATACTATAGACCTACAGTCTTATAAAACAGCATTGTATTGGGGCAAAAATAGACACATAGATCAATGGAACATCATTGAAGATCCAAACCTGGGTACATGCAATTTCAGCCACCTGATATTTGACAAAAGTGCCAAGAACACACAGTGAAGGAAAGACAGCATCTTCAACAAATGGTGCTGGGAAAACTGGAATCCCACCGTAGAAGAATGAAACTAGATCGTTATCTTTCACCTTCACAAAAGTCAACTCCATATGGATCAAAGACCTCAATGTAAAACTGGAAGCTATGAAACTATTAGAAGAAAATATTGGCAGTAACTTACAAGATATAGGTGTAGGAAAGAATTTTCCAAATCAGACAGAAGTTGTTAAGGAATTAAGGACAAAAATCAATAAGTGGTAGCTCATTAAACTAAAAAGCTTATGTACAGCAGAAGAAACAATCAGAAAAGTGAAAAGAAAACCCACATAATTGAAAAACTCTCCACCACTGACACATGGCAGAGGTTGAACATCCAGAATATATAAGGAACTCAAAAAAACAAAGAATTGAGAAACCAAATGACCCAATTAAAAGATGGGCTAAAGATCTAAACAGAGAGTTCTCAAAGGAATAAATAAAAATGGCTAAGAAACATCTCAAAAAGTGTTCAAAATCGTTAGTAATTAGGAAAATGCTAATTAAAACCACCTCAAGGTATTACCTTACCCCAATCCAACTGGTTAGGATCAAGACAACAAATGATACCAAATGCTGACTAGGTTGTGGAGAAAGGGGAATACTCATTCACTGCTGGTGGGATTGCAAACTCATGCAACCTCTTTGGAAAACAGTGTGGCATGCTCTAAAAAAACTAAAAATGAACCTTCCATATGACCAAGTTATACCACCCTTGGCATATATACAATGGACTCAATCTGTTGTAGAGACACCTGTACAACCATGTTTGGTACTGCTCTTTTCACAGTAGCTAAGAGATGGAAGCAACCTAATTACCCCTCAACTGACAAGTGGTTAACAAAAATGTGGTAATGGAGTTCTATTCAGCAGTAAAGAAAGATGAAATAATGACATTTTTGCAGGTAAATGGATGGATCCAGAAACTGAAATACGAAATGAAGTAACATAGACTCAGATAAATAAATGATGTATGTTCTCCCTCATATGTGGATCCTAGCACTAAATCCCTTTAAATTCCAGGTCATTTTAATAAGATGATGCTGTACGCAGTCCCTTCTGCCTGAAATAACTACCTTCATCATGACCTCAGCTAAGCCTGATCACTAAACATCGTCACAACTGGGCTTGTTGGTGGCCGTGCTCATTCACTAAAGGAGGGCCAAGCAGGATCATTGGATCCTCATCGGATTACCAACCACTCTTCTCAGCCAACTGTACATAATATGGCCCTAATCACACATGGCCTCCTGGTTTTGGGGAAGGCTAAAGTATAAAACCTGGAGATGGCTAGGAAGAGAAAACATGATCCATTCTGGGTAAAGGCTTTTCAGTGTGCATACCCTCAGGTCATACATACACCTCAGAAACCCCTAAATTATCTTGAAGCCTTTAAGAGGGAACTGACACTGATTCTAACCACTACAACAGCTATCAAAGTACCTGAAAGCAAATACTGAATCTATAACTCTAGAGTCCCATCTTGGAAGACAAAAGGAAAATGAGGAGGAACACAATAGAGGGATGTTTTGGAAGCCCTTGTCAAGAAATTCCAATGGACTCTCATATGAACATTTGAAAATTGCCCTGTTCTGACTTTTCTAGTTCCCTCTCTTGTAACTTGTAAGGCTAATTACTCTTGCCTTTACTTCTCCTTCACTTGTCCTAGTCATGATTCAAGGACCTTCTTTTCCCTTTAGAGATAAGAGTGTTGCAATTTTGGAGTCTTTTACATAGTCCCACTGAAGTGGTATTCCAATTGCATCACCCTGAGTCCCTGTTCATCATGGAAGAAGCCATAGCGGTCTTCCTTCCGATCCTCTATTGGTAATTTGGGTAATCCCTTCAGAGGATGGCATGATAGGAATAGGAGGTAGGAATTGGCTAGGCAGATAGGGTAAAAAGACCCCAAAGAAATTTAGTCAGTTTCTTGGCTAAAAGTCAAAATGTCCTTAGGTCTGTTAGCACCATACTCTGTTCCAAGGCCAAAAATGTCAAAAAGTATTTGGGAGCTTGTATCCGATCCTTAAAAGATTTTAGGGTTACCTCTTGAGAGGGGGCAATGTTGGAGGGGAGGGGGTGGACATGGATTTGATCAAAGCACCTTATATGTATGTATGAAATTCTCAATAAAGTTTTTGTAAAAATAAAAAACAAAGTTACACAATTTGGAAGTCTTTTAGATATACCCACAGAAGGGGTACTCAAATTGCCTCACCCTGCATCCCTGTTCAGCGTGGAAGAAGCCAGAGCAGTCTGTGTCCCGATTCCCTATTGGAAATTTCGGTAACCTCTTCAGTGGATGGTGTGATAAGTATAAGAGATAGGACTTGGCTAGGCAGTTAAGGTAAAAAATCCCAAAGAAAAGTAGGCAGTTTCTGGGCTAAAACTCACTATGTCTTGGGCCTCTTCACAACATATTCCATTCCAAAGGCCAAAAATGTCTAAAATATTTGGGAGCTTTTATCTAATCTTCAAAGATTTTAGGTTTACCTCTTCAGAGAGGGGAGGAATGTTAGAGTAGCAAGCCCCATTTAAAAAATAAATCAAAGAAGAAGAAAGAGGACATGAAGTTATCAGATAAAGTGATGGGGAGCTATCTGAGGAGTTGGAGGGGAGGGAGTGGGCATGGATTTG
>NW_008340940.1:326215-329985 GCF_000622305.1 Nannospalax galili
GAAATGGTAATGAAAAATTCTAATGAATAATTTGTCAAATAAATATTAATGAGAAGGAATACAAGATTTCGTTGGACTGATTTTCAATGCCCAAGATGATATTCATTTAAAAATCACATCAATAATTATGAATATTCAACCATGATTTGACCCTGATCAGAATAGCACCCATGCAAATTGCCTTTTCAGTATAATAGCTGACATTTAATCCATATATATCTTCCAAGGTGGAGATCATTTCAAAGATATTAAACAAAATGATTATTTTCTTACCCTATTTGAATAATCTTTTAAAAATACATTTTATTGAAATTTTATGTATTTCATATAGAACATCTTAGTCTTATTTATACCCCCATCTTACTCTTCCCCATCAGCACCCTCCCAGAGCCATGTTCCCCCAGCCCCCGACCCAGATGGATTTCATGCATTCTATTGTTTGTATTAAGGCCTATCGAATCAAGTTAGTGTCTTCTGACATCCCTCAGTGCAAGTTCATCCACTGGGGTCTAGTCAGCCTATCTAGAGTCACTCCCTTAAAGAAGAATAGAACTGTGGAAATGGGCAGCAGTCCCCAATCTTAGCTGAAGAACTACTGGGCAGTTAATTACTACTGGGTAAATACTATTTAAATTTTTTTTAAATTTAATAACCACATGATTAGAAGAAGCATTTCATTACAGCTTTAACATATTCAGTAACATATTCCAAAGCAAGGATACATCTCTTTCAAGTGGCTGTAAATTTTTAGGTTCACAGTTGAATTAATACAGTTATATAATATTGAACTCACTATAAACCCTGCAAGACATAAAATTGAATGAGTTTTTACCCTTTAAAGAAGATCTCGATTTCAGTTTAAAATATGGTGTTTCCTACATTTTTTAATGCTACTAACACTTTTAGGCCACCTGGCCAAAATCTCAAAGGAAGGTATGTCCTGTCTGGCACTGTTTCTTATTATATAGTCTTTAGCTATACATATGAAATGTTAAAAAAATTATATTCACTCCATTAATCTTTGGCTATACTTTCGTTTAGGGTGCTTAAGACCCTACAATTGGTGCAGATAAATCAATTTATTTTTACTCTTAAGATTGTTTGAGGATCTATTCCTCAGGGGTAACATGGGCTTGGCTCCTTTCTTTTACCAGTTCCTTCTATGTGAAGATAAGTCAAAGGTCCTATTTGACCATGGCTGGATTCGCTTGGAAGCATGGGCAAAATGTTTCTTCTATGTTGACCCTCCTCTTTGTAGATTGGACATTGGTTCAGGTCCATCTCGTGGGGTCTCCATGGCCTCATAGATCAAGAGGAGAGGTAATTCACCGTAGTTACAGGACATGTTGAGAAATGCTCATAGTCCCCTGGAATTATTTGACCTGTGAGGGATAGGATCAAAAACTGTTCTTTATATCCCTCTTTCCAAATTAGTATAGGCCTCATAGTATGGCAGTTAAACATCCAAGGTTAGTTCCACCAGTCTGGTACTTTTAGTTACCATGTGCCATGTAGATAGATAGAGCTTGGGCAAAGACCAAAAGTTCTCACATAAATCTTGCCTAGCCATATATTACATTCTTTGATCATGTTGTATGTATAATTTGTCAGTAGGTTGTTGGCCCAATATGGTTCCCTCTTGTTTTCTAAAACTAGCTAGGCATTATTAATCTCTCACATTGTCTTACCCTTCCACTATGGTTTCCCTATTTAAGGTGCCCCCATTTTTCCCATTTCTCCCTTAATAATAATACCATTATCCTATGGTCCCACCTCCCTTGAGCTCTTTCTTTCCCTTTATGCCCTAGGCTCCTTGTATAACCTTCCCTCCTCCCATCCTTTAAAATAACTAAATTTTTATCCATATCTCCATTGTTAACACCTGCTTTCTATTGTTATTCTCTTTCAGATTCTTTTTTTTTTTTCCTTTACTTTCCTGGTTCCTTTTTGTTATCCTAATTCCTGTACTTATGTCTGGATACATACTCACTTATAAGGAATTGGTGCTAGGATCCACATATGGGGGAGAACATACATCGTTTTTGTTCTGAGTCTGTGTTACTTCACTTAGTAAAACAGTTTCTAATTCCATCCATTTACTTGAAAATTTCATGATTTCATCTTTCTTTACTGCGTAGTAAAACTCCATCATATAAATGAACCACATTTTCATTATCCGCTCATCAGATGAGGGACACTTAGGTTGCTTCCATCTCTTAGCTATTGTGAAAAGAGTAGCAACAAACATGGATGAACAAGTGTCTCTGCAATGGGATGAGTTCTTTGGGTTATGCTAAGGAGTGGTATAACTGGGTCAAATGATAGGTTCATTTGCAGTTTTTGAAGAGTTTTCCATACTGCTTTCCAAAGGGGTTGAACAAGTTTGCAGTCCCACCAGCAGTGGATGAGCATTCCCCTTTCCCCACATCCTCTCCAACATTTGGTATCATTTGTTCTTTTGATATTAGCTAGTCTGACTGGGGTAAGATGAAATCTTAAAGTGGTTTTAATTTTCATTGCCCGAATTACTAGTGATGTTGAACACCTTTTAGGATGCTCTTAACCATCATTATTTCTTCTTTTGAGAACTCTCTGTTATGTTCCTTAGCCCATCTTTTAATTGGGTTACTTTCTTTCTGGATTCTTTGTTTTTTGAGTTTGTTATATATTCTGGATTTTAATCCTCTGTCAGATGTGTTGCTGTTGAAGATTCTCCCATTCTGTGGGGTTTTTCTTCACTTTCTTGGTTGCTTCTTTTGATGTACAGAAGCTTTTTAGTTTAATGAGGTCCCATTTGTTGATTTCTTGCCCTTGTTTCCTGGGCAATTGATGTCTAATTTAGAAAATCCTTTCCTATATCTATATCTTGTAGGTTACTGTCAATGTTTACTTCTAACAGTTTCAGAGTTTCAGGCTTTACATTAAGGTCTTTGATCCATTTGGGGGTGAATTTTTGCAAGGTGAAAGATAGGGGTTTAATTTCATTCTTCTACAGGTGGCAATCCAGTTTTGCTGGCACCATTTGCTGAACCTTCTGTCTTTCCTACAGTGAATGTTCTTGGCCCCTTTGTCAAATATCGGGTGGCTGAAATTGAATGTACTCACATCTGGGTCATCAATTTTGTTCCATTGATCTATGGGTCTATTTTTGTGCCAGGACCATGTTGTTTTTATGACTATAGCTCTGTAATACAGTTTAAAATCTAGTATAGTAAAAACCCCATCATAGCTCTTACTGATCAGGGTTGCTTTGGCTATCTGAGGTCTTTTGTACTTCCATATGAATCTTAGGATGGTTGGTTCCAATTCTCTGAAAAATATCATGATGATTTTGATTGGCATTGCATCAAATCTATAAATGGATTTTGGTAGGATGGTCATTTACACAATGTTAATTCTTCCAATCCATGAGCATTGGAGGTCCTTCCATCTTCTGATGTCCTCCTCAATCTCTTTCTTTAAAGACTTAAAATTTTCATTGTAGAGCTCTTTAATGTCTTCGGTCAGGTTTATTCTGAGATATTTATTTTTTTGTAGCTAATTGTGGAGTGTTTCCATGTGCTCTTTCTCTGATTGCTTGTTCTTGGTATATAGAAAGGCTATAGACTTTTGTAGGTTAATTTTTTAACCTGCCACTTTATTCTGGTATAATTTTTGGCATCTCTTAGATATAATATCATCTGAAAATAGGGATAATTTGATCTCTTCTTTTCCAATTATTACTCCTTTAATTTCCTTCACTTATTATAAGACAGAAGGTCTACAAAGAT
>NW_008340940.1:330029-331988 GCF_000622305.1 Nannospalax galili
GCCTTGTCTGGTTCCTGATTTCAATGGGAATGCTTCCAGTTTTTCTCTATTTAGAATGATGCTGGCTGTGAGTTTGTTATATATGGCTTTAATTATGTTGAGGTATGTTCCCTCTAGTCCAATTTCATCTAGGACTTTGAACATAAATGCATTCTGAACTTTGTCAAAGGCTTTGTCTGCATCTATTGAGATGACCATGTGGTTTCTGTCTTTGAGCCCATTTATATGATTTATGATGTTTATTGACTGACATATATTGAACCATCCCTGCATCTCTGGAATAAAGTAGAATTGATTACGGTAATTTTTTTTTTTGGTATGTGTTGTGTATGCAGTCTGCAAGGATCATGTTGAAAATTTTTGCATCTATGTTCATTAAGAATATGCATCTATAGTTCTCTTATTTGGTTGTATCTTTACCCAGCTTTGTTATTAGAGTGATGCTGGCTTCATAGAAGGAATTTGGAAGTTCTCCCTCCATGTCTTTTTGAAAAAATTAAGTAGTATTGGATGTAAATCCTCTTTAAATGTCTGGTAGAATTCTGCTGTAAATCCATCTTGTTCTGGGCTTTTTTTAGTCAGGATGTTTTGTAGTAGTGTTTTAATTTCCTTATGTGTTATGGTTCTGTTTAAGCTGTTAATCTCTTTTGTTTTGGTGGCTCCCATGCTTTTAGGTACCTATCCAATTCTTTTAGATTTTTTAATTAATAGCATATAGATTTTTAAAGTATTCCCATGTAATGTCCTGGATCTCTTTGGTGTCTGTTGAGACCCTTTCATCTCTGATTTGGTTGATTGGAAGTGTTCTTTCTTTCTTTTGGTAACTGGGCTAGTGGTCTATCAATCTTGTTTATCTTCTGAAAGAACAAGTTCTTGGATTCATTGATTATTTTTACTGTTTTCTTTGTTCCTAGTTCATTAATTTCTGCTCTGATTTTCTTATTTCTTCTTTTCTGCTGGGTTTTGTTTTCATTTGTTGTTGGTTTTCAAGTGTCCTGAGTTGCAATGTTAAGTCATTTATTTGTGTTCTTTCTGATTTTTTTTAATGTAGGCACTTAGAGCTATCAACTTCCCTCTAAGGACTGCTTTCAATGTGTCCCAGAGGTTTTGTTGTGTTGTATTGTCCTTTTCGTCGTTTAGTTCCAGGAATACTTTATTTCTTTCTTAATTGCTCCTTTGACCCATTCATCATTCAGGAGTGTGTTGTTTAATCTCCGTGTGTTCATTTGGTTACTGGGGTTTCTTCTGGTGTTGATTTAAAACTTTATTGCACTTTGGTCTGATAGAATGCATGGAATTATTTCAATCTATTTGTATTTGCTGAGGTTTGTTTTGAACCCCAGTACATGGTCAATTTTCGAGCAGATTCCTTGGGGCACTGAATAGAAAGTATGTTCTTTGGTGCTTGGGTGGAATATTCGATAGATGTCTCTTAGGTCCATTTGATATATGGTATTGTTTAATTCACATGTTTCTCTGTTAATTCTCTATCCTGATGACCTATCTAATGGCGACAGTTGTGTATTGAAGGCACCTACTATTAATAGGTTGGGATTAATCTGGGTCTTAAAGTCCTGTAGTATTGTTTTTATGAAGTTGGGTGCACCAGAGTTTGGTGAATATATGTTCATGATTGTAATATCTTCTTGGTTTATTGTTCCTTTGATCAGAATGAGGTGACATCTTTGTCTCTTCTGATTAGTTTTAGTTTAAAGTCTATTTTATGGGATATTAGAATCGCAGTGCCTGCTTTTTCCTTAGTACCGCTAGCTTCATTTATTGTTTTCTATCCTTTCACCTCAAGTTAGCACCTGTCCTTGATAGTGAGATGAATTTCTTACAGACAACAAAAAGATGGGTTTTGTTTCTTAATCCATTCAACTAGTTTGTATCTTTTGCCTGGGGAGTTCAGTCCATTGATATTTAAAGTTATTAATGAAAGATGTATATTGAATTTTG
>NW_008340940.1:332090-346942 GCF_000622305.1 Nannospalax galili
GCTCTTTGTATTGCTTCCAGAACTCTCTGAAGGGCTGGTTTTGTGGACATGAATTCTTTCAGCCTATTTATATCATGGAAGATTTTCCTTTCCCCTTCAACTATAATAGTCATTTTGGTTGCTATAGTAATCTGGATTGGCATCTCTGGTCACTTAGAACTGGGAATATTTTGGTCTAGGCTCTTTGGGCTTTCCTAGTTTGCACTGAAAAGGCAGCTTTAATCCTGATGGGTTTTCCTTTATATGTGACTTGATTTTATTCTTTTTCAGTTTTCAGTATTTTCACTTTGTTCCAAATGTTTAGTGTTTTTAGTATGATGTGCCATGGAGTTTCTTTTCTGGCCCTGTCTATTTGGTGTTCCACATGCTCCTTGTGTTTGTATGGGCATGTTTTTTTTTTTTAATTTTTGGAAATTTTCTTCTACAATCCTGTTGAAGATCTGGTCCATGCCGTTATCTTGAGATTCTTCTCCTTCCTGTATGTCTATGATTCGTGTTTTTTTTTTTTTTAAGGTCTCACACAATTCTTGCATGTTCCATTGTTGTGTGTTCTTAAATATTTCATACTCTTTTCTTGAGTGGTCTAATTTGTCTACTTTATCTTCCAGTCTTGATATTCTGTTTTCCATTTCATTCACCCTATTAGTGAGGCTTTCTCCTCTTGTTTCTAATTGGCTTACCGAGTATCTTCATTTCAGCCTTAGTAATCTTCAATAATTCTCTTTTCTGAATTCATTCAGAAGTTTATCCCTATTTTCCTTCAGTTCTTTGATTTATTTCCTTGTGTGTTCTTTAAATTCACTGAATTCTTTTATCATGTTTATAATTGTTCTTTTGAGTTCCATGTCCTGTTATCTCTAGGGAGTTCTCATTGTACTCTTCTAGAGGACTATTGGTACTTATGGGATATATTATTTTGGTTTTTTATCTTATATTTTTTCTCTGTGACTTTGATGTCAACTTCTTTCATAGTTTCTGATTCTTGTGTGAGACTCAAGCCTTCCTTTTTTGAGTTTAGATCTGCTTCTTTTGTAAACTTTATGTGCCTTTGTGGTTTACTTGTTGGGCATGCAAAGCTGGTTGGTCTAGGCTTCTGGTTCTATCTTTTGATTTTATATTGGAGTGGCCTAATTTCTTTTGTCTTCAGGAGTTCCCACAGAGGCCCAATTGAGATGAGGCTCAGATGCTCTCTGGCTTTATCCTAAGGTCTGTGTCCCCCCAGGAAAGATGCTACCCTCAGGAATTTGGGGGCTGAATGGCCTGAGAGTAGGGTCCAGGAAAGATGTTGGTCCCACCCAGGGAATTAAAGGGAGGTGAAAGCAGGCCCAGGCGCAGTGAGTTCCTGGGCGCTACAGGGAGGAACTGGATTTGTCTGGATATAAAGGATCAGGAAGCAGTATTGGTTCTGGGCCAAGAGGTTAGCCCTGTTGTTTGGGGAGCCAAGAAAAGAAATGGGCCTGTATCCAGGCTAGGAGGAGAGAAACTGTGGGAGATCTAGGAGGGTGAAAGAGGCTGGGGGAGTGAATGTGAGGTGGGCCTGCTGAACTTACCCAGGGAAGGTGCTGGCACCAGTACACTGGTGGCTGTGCAGCCCAAGGAAGTAAAGGGCAGTGAGGGTGGGAATAGGCCCAGAGGGCTCTTGGGGACCAGGAAAGGTGCTGGCCCCAGGTCTCCTAGAGGCTGTGAAGCCCAGGAAAATCACAAATAGTCTTTTTAAAAAGAAGGCATTGTTTTCAGAAAACTTACAAATCTTGCCTTAATTTCACATGCAAACCTCTAAATTCACACAAACAAATTAACCTTTCACTGTCTCCATGAAGAGAAATTATTCCAACCGTCACTTTCTCAACACTCTTAGTGGAAAAAAATCATTGTTTCACTTAAACATTTTGGGACTATTTTCAATGATTTTAAGTGTTTTAAATATGGAGATAAGAAACATACTATTTATGAAATGTCTAAAGAAAATTAATGTCAATGAGCATTTTTTAAATAATTCTTGATTTCAGATGAGTGGACAAATTATTTCCTGATAGTCATAACTATACACATTTCAAGAAACTTTTGCAGCCTACTCATTGGCACAATTTTATTACCTCTGGTAACCACGAGCAACATGGTGATGCTTTCAGAAATTGTATTTATGTGCATTATTAAGCACATAGTATATATTGATGGAAATTTTCTTAGTAATATATTAAAGTGTTTAATGGCTTATACATAAAATTAAGAATAATGATGCTATGACACAAATCAGTGCTTTTAACAGAACGCAATTTAACCAATGTTAAGGAAAATACAGCTTAACCCAGAAAGTCTGGTGTTATAGCACATTGTTATGTTGGATTCAGCTTAATCTGTTATTTAAAATTCCCAGGAATAAAGATACATCTCAAATCGAACCAAGATGCATAGAAAGAAATTACAGTGGGGCTGGAGACATGGCTCAGCGGTTAAGAACACTGGTTGCTCTTGCGGAAGACTGGGTTCGAATCCCAGCACCCACATGAGAGCTAACAATTGTCTGTAACTCCAGTTCTAGGGGATCTGACAGCCTCTTTTGTCCTCTGCAGGTATTGCACGACATGGGTGCACTTACCAACATGCAGGCAGTACACGCATACACATAAAAAATATAAAAATAATAAAATATTAAAAAAAATAAATTATGGTGACATTGGAAAGGAAAGGAGCCTCTGAAGCTGGTATTTGGTTGAAGCTTTTTCCAGCTGACAATGAAGAATTCCATTACAACTAAAAGCCTTTACTCAAGGTCTTTCTCGTGTGTATATATGTGGGGGGGGGGAGGTGTGGGTGTGGGTGTGTGCGTTTTCATAGATTTCTTGTAGGAGTCATTAGCACATGAAGTATATTTCAGGACCTAGCACCACAGATAGACAGTATAGGGAAACGGAATTCCCTCTCACAGGTTGCAGAGGAAGAAGGGAGGTTCCATGAAGGAGCCCAAATACAGGTTGTCTGTAATCCCTAGATGGTGTGGGCAGGGAAGAAAAGAGGTTCTTGCATTTCTAGAAAGGAATTATAACATTACAGAGGAGCAAAGTCGGGGGAGGTACCCATCTAGTTAATGTTTATCTTCCTTACAGTTAGGTCACCACCAATAGCCACTGATAGCTTGGTATGCTGTAACAAAAGGCCAATACACAAAATTGGTTAAGAGAGTAGGGAGTAGGGAAAGATACCACTGCAGATGCTCACGATCTTCACATTGTCTGGTTTGGGTTCTAACGATTCTAATATTTTTGTTTATATAAAGACAAAGGAAAAACAACTTCAAAGAGAGAAAGGAGGAGGCCTTTGTGGGTACTGGGCACAGAAGTCAATTGAGCTGGGTACTGCTCACTTTTAATGCATCATGGAGTTATGAGATTGCCTCCTCCCTAGTGAGTGTCTGAGGCTGTTATCAGTATTTGTGTATCAGAAATATTTTCACATGAGTCCCTGTGGTCTGAATGTGGTCCCTATGGCTTATGGTCTTGGAATTGAATCTGGGTGGCAATCCCCCCTGTAGGTAAATGGCCTCATAACAAGTGCTAATGTGACAGTGTAGGGGTCTTGGTTGAGGTTCGTTTTCTCCACCAGTTAGACAATTAAAAGGTGGGAAATGAATCATGATCAACTGCAGCAAGTGCACACGTTTTATTAACAGTGAAAGCACACACACACACAAAAGGAGACACAGTTCCCACAAGTAAGACAAGTATTTGGAAACCAAAGTCCTAAGAAAAAACAGTTTAGTAAACTTGTCCTGTTTCATCTACCATTGTCCCTTTCCATGTAAAGGAAACATATGCACACTTAGTACAGTGCACTTAGAGAACATAACTTAATCTCTACATTCTCCACAATATTTTTTTTCAGTGGCAACTATCTTGTCATACAAGTTTCCATATATTTTCTTCCCAGAAGTAAAAAGAAATATCATATTTCTCTGATTTCTCCTTGATAAGTCTCATTTAAGAAAGTTGAATATTATTATCTTTTCAATTAGTATATTCTGATTAATTTACTAAGTACCTCTGATAGAGCTGGCCTCTTCATATGCATGAGGCAGGTGTGATTTTAAAATCTAATGTCATTATATTGTCTATAATTAGAATATCTTAAAAAACAATTCCCCATAGTAAAGAGTGTATATAAATTCCAAGTAGTACTTATCGCATTTTGAAGTTACCTTTGCCTGAATTCATGATTTATCCCACCTACTGAAGTTACTCCATTATCTAGGTGAAGGACATTATTTCCTCTTCCTTAAAATTATAAAGAATCTCCAGATACTAAGTCTAGCAAATTTTGTATGAGAAGTTGAACTTTATTTGATGATATTCAAGTTGGGATTATTATTGTTCAGTCAATGTGTCTTCTGGAAACAAAGATGTTTTCACAATAAGTACCTGTTGTTTCAACATCCTGGCCTTTCTGAATTGTAAGTTATTGAAATTTTCTTTTTTATTTGCATGAATTCAGATCCCAATATGAACTGAGAAACCCTTCTTCAGTTTTCACTGGATCCTTTAGGTATTTGAGGGACACATGTCAGTTCCCAGAGCAGTTCTGAGGCAAAATAGAAAGTAACCTCCTTATAAAGAATTCTGGTACAGGGAGGAGAGTTTAAGGAATATTTTTGTGTACTGTCTGTCACAAGTAACAAACTCGTTACTCTATCCACTTTCTCCTTTTAACTCCCGAGTTATTATGATGTTACAGACCCTAACAAGGAATGCCCAGTGTGTGGGTACATACCCAGTCAAGCCTAATAAGAACTTTTTAATCCAGGGACACTCAGGCTGAGCAAGGTTCAGTATTAGAACACTAATTTTAAAATTAAATTAAATTAATTTTTTAAAATGAATTTGTTCTTTACTCTCCGTAATTTCTTTTTGGTTCATTTTCAGAATTTTCATTTCCATGTTGAATGTATTCAGCAAATATTGTAAAATTTTCTCCAAGTTACTGATTATTTAAAAAGATGTCACAATTTACATATTAGATTTTAAAATATTAAGCCATATTTATTTTTGGAATAATTTCCAAGCCATCTGAATATATTATAGTTTTATATATTTCTGTGTTTTCCATATTTTAAGGATTTTATATCTGTGAAGAAATGCTACTACATAATATTGTCAGGTTTCTGATGGCCTTTTAAAAATGGGACATTTTCCTGTTCCTTTTGTTCTAGGAACATGGGTAAGATTACCATTTATCTATGAAATATCTGAACATATATTCCATTAAGCTGTCTGAATTAGAATCACCTTAAGAGTAATACATTTGACCTACAATTTTATTTATTTAAATAATATAAATAATTATGGATATTTATTTCCTTTTCAGTCTATTTTGCACATCTGTATCTGATATGTTTAATCAATGTATTGTATTTAATTTTTTTATAATGTCCTCATATTATTTCTATAAATTCTATAATTATATTCCTATTTTATTTTCAGCATTGGCAATTCAGATATTCTTTTTTATACATCAGCTGTAAATATAATATATTTTACTAGTATAGTTTCTGATTTTTCATAATTTCCTGTATCATTTTATATTTTAATTTGCTTTATTATCTTCTTAATTTACAATGTGTTTAAGAGACTGAATTTTGTCCAGATAGAGTCTTGAATTACTGACCTAAAACATTGGCAGTTTAAATACATAACCATATGTAGTTAAGGTTTTTAGATATTTATTTTTATTTCCTTATTTATTGAGGAGTACGTAATACCACAGTTTGCTTATGGACATCAGAGAAGAACTTGAGTGAGACAGTTCTATACCTCCTGGGGATTAAACTCAGGACATCAGGCTTGGGAATATGAACCTTTACCCAATGAGTCATCTCCCCACTCCTTAATTATGTGTTTTCATATGAGATTTGTGTTAGCTTAATCTCAGGAAATGTCATATTTTGAATTTCAATACTAACTTCAAAATGTTTCTTTCTTTTTTTAAATTTGTTTTCCATGGCATGCTGGAAAATAATAAATGTCAACTTGCTAAAATGTAGAATCACCTGTGAAGATAACTTCAGCTGAAGAACTGTCTAGGTCTATAGGCCTATGACTGCGTCTGTATGGGATTGACTTGATTTTTAAAAGACCCAGACCATTGTGAGCATCAACATCCCTGGGAGTGGACTCCTGAACTACACAGGACAAGAGAAAGCTAGGTGAAAGCAGGTGGGTAGCATGGGCATATTCGTTTTGATCTGCTCTTCGTTGTGGTGGTGATATGACTAGCTGCTTAATTCCAGCCTTGATTTCCTTCCCCTAATGATGGACTGTAACCTGGAATTGTAAGCCAGTTAGCACCTTTTCTCCCCAAAGCTGCTTTTAGTCATGATGTTTTATCACAACCACAGAAATGAAACAAAACACAGAGATGGAAATTTTCACAATTTGTGATAATAAATATTTCCTTGCCTTTATATTTACTATAATGAAAACAATTAATTTTTCCAAGAGAAGCCTTCATGTATCTCAGGATGACTTTAGACTTACTATGTACAAGTGGATGACCTTGAACTTCTGATCCTCTTCCCTCTAATGGAAAGCTACAATTTTAAAAAGACAACATAAGAGGATATTGTCATGACTTATATGAGACTAAGCAGAGGTTTCCTATATATAAAATTAAAATTAATGATCATGATAATGGAAAAAAATCAAATTTCATCAGAATTTAAATCCTCTGATCCACTAAAGAATATAGGAATCGTTCCTTTTAAATGGAGTGAGGATGGAAGGGCAAGGTAGAAGAGGGAATATTGTGAGAGATAACACTAAAGAGCTTTTGATAAAGTCATATAGAAAGACCCCACTATAGATGCTTCCAAAAATATATGCATACACATATACAAAAACAGTTTAAGTGGAATTACCTTATAACTGGGCAATAATGTCATAAAATTAAACAAATAAAAACCCCAGTGGCAGGAATGGTTAGATCTTTTGGAGTTGTTGACAAGTGAGGTCAAATAGAGCCCCAAACATTACAACTACTCCCATTGCTCTTGATCACCCTACAGAACTTGATGGTAAGATCTTATTGCTGAAGATATCACATACTTGATTCACAGAACATGGAGAAATTATATTACGAATCTGAAAGCTTCATCCCTACTGACTAGATTTATAGTGCTGGAAGATGCTATATACACTATTGGGTTGGGGGGAGGAATCATCAGTCTTATCCAGCTACGAACCTTGAAAGCTACAATAATGACCAGACTGGTAAGACATGCTCTCTGGTACAGTAGTACCACCAATGTCTTGGGAGCAACCAACCACATTCTGATTGGATTTAAGGCCCTCTGAACAAGCTGAAATGCATACTTGCCAGTTATTTATTGGAGAGAAGGACCTGTATCTAGATAGGCCAAAGACCGACCCTAAAAGAGAATCTACTACTATTATTCTACTAAAAGGACTTAGAATTAAACTAACTCTTAAACACCCACAGATCAGTACTTGTCTCAACTCTAATCAGCGAAGCCTTTTTTGCATTAGAACCCACAACTTGTCAACATGCAGAGAATAAGATATACAGAAGGCTCAAACCTAAATGAGGCATTTATATCACACCTCTGCTCCCAAGTCTCATGGATAAATGCAACAGAGCAGACAGAAAGATTGTAAGAATCAGAGATAATGTATGACTGCAAAGAATGATTTCTGAACTCAATACAGAAGATGCACATATGAACCCAAAGTATTTGTGACACCACATACAAGATGACACCAGTTCAAGCAACACAAAATTCCAGCATGGAGAGGGGAGATGGCCCAAGACCTTCCCCTAGCTGACAAGATACTGGCAATTGATAGCTGCTGGGGGAGGTAGAGTCAGTTTTCCTCAAGGATGTGGGCCCAGGTAGGGTAACTATGCTCCAGTGGACGCAAACACATTCAAAAGTTGGAGGAGTTTACATATGATCAAAAATTGTTCAATGAAATTCTCAAGGAATCAATATAAAGATGTAAAACAATGAAACTACAAAGAAAATATGTATTTGTTTATGTAAACAAGAAGTTATGGGAGAACATGTTTACAAAATATAACTGATAAACATTTTGTGTTTAGAATATAAAAGTGCATTTGTAAATCTAGATTAAAAAAACATTTAAAAATAGGAACAATACTTGAATGAACATGTCACAAGGAGCACATATAATTGGTCAAAATGTTTAAGTGCCTGTGCCTGGCTATATGCCTCACCAGGAAAATATATTTTAAAACACAGTGAGGTTTTTTACACAGTAAAATTAATCTTGGCATCATAAAATTGTGACAAAAAGAAGAAAATCTAGAACTTGCATATACTGCTCCTGAGAATATAATGTAATGTGAATATTTTCAAAAAGAAATAATCTCTTATAAAACTAAGCATATGTGTACTTCTTGAACCATTACATTTTTGGCTTTTGATATATCTCAGTGATAGAGTGCTTGCCTAGTTTGCCTGAGGCAGAATACCAACACAACAAAGAAAAAATTAAAACAATTGCATAAGAATCATCAGAACAAGCTGTATTAATAATGGACAAATTTGTAAACAATCTTGACTTTTCACTAAGAAGACAAGAGGCAAACAAATTGTTGTTATCTCTATCTGTGTTTCACTAAAAAATTGACATAACTGCTGTGGGAGGCATCAATGAACCACATATATACTGTGCTGAGAGAAAGAAAACTAGAAAATCATCTATGTTTTATGGTTCCTTGTATTTACTATAAGGGGTAAGTTTATATTTCATTAAAATTATATACATACATATATATATTATATATAAGAGAGAGAAGAGAGGAGAGAGAGAGAGAGAGAGAGAGAGAGAGAGAGAGAGAGAGAGAGAGAGAGAGAACCAGGAATTTCCCTGAAGAGAACTAGATTTACTCAGGTATTTCAAAATGCTAATATATCTCCCGGGAGGAGGAGGAGTCAAAGGATTTTACTACCTAAGAAGGTGAGGAATACCACTGACAGATAAATAGGTAAATCTTTGCAGAAATGCACTTTGTAGTTTCCATTGCATGTTTCATGCTCAATAATATTTAACCCACTTTTGCCATTGATAGAGCTTGGATTGAGAATGTTCCACAAAGGCCCATGTTAAAGGCCTCCTTCCCATCTTAATGTGCTATTGAGAAGTGCTAAAAGCTTTAGGAGTTAGGACTTTGTGGGTGATTTAGATCACTGTTGTTGTCTCAAAAGAAATTTTGGGAAAATGAACGCTTCCTTGTTCACACCTCTCCATGAGCTATATTGTGTTCCTGTGCAATATACCTCCACCCATGATGAGCAGTTTCTCCCAACAAACTGCATATTAAAATAGAAAAACAGTTAACTTTTAATTACAGAAACTTGTTGTCACTACCTTAGAATTTCACGAAAACTGACCTTGCTCTTATTATGAAAAGACAGTATCATGTACTTCTTAGTGAGATACACTGTGAAGGTTAAATCAGTTCATTGCTGAGTTTGAAAATTGTATCATCTAAGCCTAATTAAAAAGAAATACTGAGCAACTTCAAAGGTATCCTATAAACTAACTGGTCTATAACTCTTCCAAAATACTAATTAACAAACACAAACAAATAGCATGAGAAACTGATGCACATTAGAAGAGTATTAAAAGAGCCTGCACTTAAAGTTCCATTCCGGATAAGAAGCAGACCTATAAAAGCAATGGCTTTAAGTATATTTCTAGAATAAGTCTCTTTTCCCATGTCTTGTGTATGATAGTAAGCTTTATATCACTTATCTCTTTAATTAAATAAGGATCCGTGATTATATAAAAATATATGTACATAAATAGATACAAGTATAGACACAGAAGAATAAATAAGGGGATGAGTGAATGTGAATACAATTAGCAAGTAAAGAAGGAACAATGCCTTTATAAACGACAAGGTATGCTAAGAAGTAATTTGCTGAAGAACATAGTTATTTCATAAATATATATGCATCTGTATATACAGAGAGAAATGCTTTTCGTGTTTTCTCAGTTCTTTATGTCCATGTATAACTGTTAAATGACTACTGTGACTCATTCATTAGATACAAATATTAAAGGATTTTTCTCTGTATGTGAGCGCATACATGTGTGTATATGTGTGTGTGTGCATATGCATGTGGAGACCAGAGGACATTCCTTTGGATGGTACCCACTGTTTATTTGAGACAGTAGGTTAGGCTGGCTCAGTGGTCCCCCTAAATCCTCTTGTCTCTGTGTCTCAAGTTCTGGGATTGCAAGTGTGCACCAGAGCATTCTGTTTGTTTTCACGTGGGTTCTGGAGATCAAACTGAAGTTCACATATTTACAAGGCAAACACTTCTCTGACTTTATCTAATTCTCTAGTTTTGTAGATTATTCCTTCATTAAATATGCAAATACATGATGAAGATAATTACATTTATTATGAGATGCCTATAAATGCTTTACTTTGGGGGCCAATTAATTTCTTCAGAATGAATAAAAATCTTTCCAGATATGAAGCTTTCTGCTTAGTCATGTCTGAGTCATGCCAAACAGGAAGGCATTGTTAAACTGATGATACTGTGAATAAACAATTGATTTCACTGTTGAACAAATAGTTACATATATTTATTAAATTTCAAAATAATAAAAAACACATTTTTCCTGGAACTGCATGTTTATTTTTTGCAGATATGAATAAATATAAGGGAAAAAGCAAGCAGCATTAAATATTAAAATTTAGAATTCCATGTGGCATAATTACTATGTTCTTCCAGAATGTTACATAGGAGGAAAGTATTTATTCAGGAAAGTATTTATATTAGTTACTTTTCTTTTCTTGATAAAACACTATAACCAAGGTGACTTATGGAAAGAAGAGTTCATTTGAGCTTATGGTTCCAAAGGAATAAGGATCCATCATGGCAGGGAGGCAGGGCAGCAAGAGGCAGTCACAGCAGCAGAAGCAGGTATATGGGAGCTCACACCTTGACCTACAAACATGAAGCAGAAGGAGTGCGCTGGAATTAGTGCAAGGTTATGAACTCTGGAAGCCCAAGCTCAGAGACACATTCCCTCCAGTAAGGCTGCACCTCCTAAAGATTTCGTGACCTCCCAAACAGCACCACCAACTGGGTACAAAGTATTTAAACAATTGAGCCTATGGGGGCAACACCTCTCATTCAAACCACAAGAGTATTCATTTAGAGTATCATAAACAAAAAAACCCTAATCATATAATTTCCTAGTTGCTTGAAATAAAGGTCATAATTCATAAAGGTCAATAATTCATTTTTGCTTATATAAATAAAATTGAGAGCAATATGAGCAATGAATAGATGGGAAGAATTCAAGCTGATGAATAGGAAATCTGAGTAATATAAATAGTTTTATTTTCTTTTGATTTTCCTCAGGCCTTAATTTTAATCTCAGTATACATATTCAATTCTATTTTAGCATAACAAATAACTATGGACATTAGCTTGGGCCTGGTACAATGCATACAGGAGTATGTAAACTGATACACTTTTGTGGACTTGGATCCTGCTGGTGTTCATACAGTTGTTGGAAGATTTTACTCCTTGGTTCTCAGGAATGTCTAGCCCCATTTGTGCAGGTTCTCCACTCCCTGACTACCACAGGGTGCTCTCTCAGGCACCCCACATGAGGCAGCTGACACTGGACATTCTTTTTATAAGACAGATCTTATTATTTAAGGAATGACTCACACACTTAGTCCCACCCATCAGTTTCTACTTTTGAATCATTATAAATGAAGTAACTTAGCTCTCTGATCTTATCTGGAGATCTTCCCATCTAGCCACTGGTGTGGATTGGGTCTATCCACCATATCTATTCACAGGTAAGGGGAGGATGTTATAGGGTGTGCATCAAGGTTTGAGATTTTGAACAATTTAGAATTCTTCCTAGGGCATTTACAAACATTTCTATTCCTGAACAATGCAATGTTAAGGAATGTTAGAAATGTAAAGCTTAATGCAATATTTTTTCTTCTCCACTGCAGGTAAGCATGTAGACAGTGCAGCCCTAGATTCTCTGCTCATGTATCAAGGACAAAATGCAGGAGTAAGTTTGGGCTGATCCACTTCCTGTCTTGTGTTCATAGACTTTTCCAAACTCAGTGATTGCTGGTGAGGTTCAGTGGGTTGTCAGTGTAGAACTGGTGCCTCTGCCTGCTTTTCAGGTGGGTCTGTTTAGGCTCCTTGTCCTCTTGTCAAACTTTGCCATGTCACATTCTCTATACCGCAGTCATTTTCTCCTGAAAGGAAAAGAAAAGGAAATCTTCCTTGCTTCCTTTAAATCTCTCTGACTTTAAGACCCCATTGACTAATCAAGAATACCAGGGTTAATCTCAGCTTTGTTTACCTGAAAGCTAACTTAATAACGACCTTAATCACATCCTTCAAATTCTTTCTGCCATAAATGGGGAATGCAAGGAACTTTTACATTACATTTCCATTCCTACTTGTGGGTATGGACTGCATCAGACACGTACACAGAAAAGTAGAGCATGAGATATCTAGTTTCTCATGAAACCACTAACTGTGGATGAATTTTTCAATTTCTTAAGTTTCAGAATTTGCAATACTGAATCCAAAATAGAGATATTTTCCCAGGTATACAAACAAATAAAAGAATTAAGACAACTTAGGTAAATATCCAAATTTTGTAATTTAAATAGGGCTCCAGTGGCATCATGTGTTCTGTACTATGTCACCATTTAAGATGTCGGCAACACAAGAACATTTCAATATTAAAAAAAATTAAGCATCTTTCCTATCAGCTCTTTTGAGACAGGTATGAAGTATTCATATGACCTCTGTATGTCAGATTAGAGCACGGTTAGACAATACAGATCATTTAATAGTGGATGTTCTTATTATTTGAAGTTAAAATTTAATGTAGCTCATTACATTATTCCTATTAACATTTAATGTAATCATAAAATTTTAAGCCAGAATAAAATGTGAGCTAATTCCAAACTTTTAGTATCATAATGTGAAAGAACTTTGAACCACTAGCAATGAAGAATAGTAGGCCTGGCATAATGCTTCTGTGGAAGATGTGAACCTAGGCTTACCCTTCCATGAACCAATTATTCAGTTCCAGAATCCTGACCATAAGAGGCAGCCTGAAAATATGAATCTCCAAGAAGAGAAGAATACTGTGTTAATAAAAGAAATTCAAGATATAAAGAAATGAAAATGGTATATATTCAAATTTGATTATATACAACAGGTGCATTCATTAAATTATCATACTGAAATAAAAATGTTTCAAGAAACAAACATCAAACATCTCAACTTTCCTTATGATACTTATAATGGTCTAAAATGCAGTCACCTGAATATTTGGCTATGTGTTCATTGTTTTCTGACTACATTCTTCAAGCATAAGCACCTTCCAACTCTTGGAGTCTGTAATCTTGATGCATATTAATTTCTCACTGTTTTGTTCCATTTTTTTCTATTTTTTTGTTGTTGATTTTTGAGATATGAGCTCACTATGTAGTCCAGATTGGCCTGGATCTCAAAATGTGGACAGTTATCTGTTTGCTTCTGCCTCTCCAGTGCAGAGATCAAAGGTGTGTGCCACCATGAATTGTGGAGAGCCGTAGGCACCCACCCCAGGAAATAGCAAGACCTGATTCCTGGCAGAGCTGTTTTTTCAGACATCAAGGCTGATCTGGTTTGAGATTAACCAGATGGCCATTCTTGAAAGCCTCACAAAAACATTTTGATGTGACTCGGGCACTTACCGCTTGAGAGACTCCTTCATTTCTCATGGAACTGCCTAAGAAACTTTCTGTATTACTTTGTAATCATACAGGTGTAACCTTACAATTGATTTGTGGCCTTACTATAGAATTGTGATGTTACTATGGTGTTCTGTCAATAGAATTGCTCTGCCTCAATAGATTTATCCCTGCCAACTTCCCCCTTCCCCTCTCTATAAAAACTGTTCCTTTTCTATCAATAAATGAGACTTGATCAGAAAGCCTGTCTTGTCTCCATTCTTCATGTCACTTGTCCCTTTCAGTCCCCTCTCCTCCCTCCAGGTACCCACGTTGACTGTTTCGCGGGTCGGGACAATGCATGACTTTTGTTCAATTTTTTAATTATAAATCTTTTTTTTAAGATAAACAATTTATTGAGAATGTCATATATGCATATAAGGAGTTTTGATCAAATCCGTGTTCACTCAGTCTCCTCTAACTCCTCCCGTATCTCCCCATTACTTTTTTCTGATAATTTCATGTACTCTTTCTTCTTCTTTGATTTATTTAATTATTTTTATGGGGATTTTGGGTACTCTAACATTCACCCCTCTAAAGAAGTAACCCTAAAATATTTTAAGGATTAGATACAAGCTCCAAAATGCTTTTAACATTTTTAGACTTTGGAACAAAGTATGTTGCTAAGATGCCCAAGGACATTTTGACTTTTAGCCAAGAAACTGGCTACTTTTCTTTGGGGTCTTTTTACCGTAACGCTTAGCCAGTTCCTACCTCCTAATCTTAGCACACCATCCTCTGAAGAGGTTACCCAAATTTCCAATAGGGAATAGGGACGCAGACCACTCTGGCTTCTTCCATGCTGCACAGGGACACAGGGTGAGGCAATTGGGGTACCCCTTCAGTGGGTCTATCTAAAAGACTCCCAAATTGTGTAACTCTTATCTCTAGGGGAAAAGAAAGTCCTTGATTAGTGAATAGGAGATGTGAAGGAGAGGTAAAGGCAAGAGAAATTAGCATTATAAGTTCTAGACAGGGAACTAGAAAAAAGTCAGAACATGTCAATTTTCAAATGTTCATATGAGAGTCCATTG
>NW_008340940.1:347089-354456 GCF_000622305.1 Nannospalax galili
CTACAGGATTGGAGACCAAAATTTGAAGTCTTACATCTGAGCAGTACTTTCTGGTTAGGAACAAAATCATCAATGAGAAATAATTGTCTAACTTTTTTTATAGACTTAAGCCTAATGTCTAGGAAATGTAATCCCTTGAACTCTTAAAGAAATATACTGATGTCTTTACTCTTTGGTTACACTTTCCTTTTGGGTGTTTAAGACCATACATTTGGTCCATATAAATCAATTTATTTTTACACTTAAGGTCATGTGAGGATCTGTTCCTCAGGGGTCACATGGGCTTGGGAGGAGCCCCTGGCTTTCTTTTACCAGTTCCATCTATATGAAGATAAGTCAAAGGTCCTGCTCAACCATGTATGGCTTCACTTGGAAGCATGGATGAGATGTTTCCTCTGAGTTCACCTTCCTCTTTGTGACTGTACACTAGTTCAAGTCTATCTCCTGGGGTCTCCATGTTCTCCCTGAACAAGAGGACAGGTGACTCACCACAGTTACAGGACATTTGGAGAGAAGTTCTACACACTCCTGAAACTTTATTGACCTTGGAGGTCAAGGGGCAAAAACTGTCCTTTAAATCCTTCTGGCCACATTAGTATAGGCCTCAAACTATGCCTGTTAAACACCCAATAAGGTTAGTTCCACCAGTCTGGTAATTTTAACTATCATATGCTTTGTAGATAAGGCTTGGGTAAAAAAACAAATGCTCTCGGATAAACCTTTACTAGATATAAGTTTTGTTCCTTAAACTAGTTGAACTATGACCATAGAAATTTTAAGATTATGTGTATATTATTTTTTGTCTCATCCTTTATATATCATAACCTACACAGACCTTCATCACTTGCTTATGCTTTCCCAATTTTTTCTGTTTTGGAAAATATCTCCCCTATATCCATTTAACAACTTTTATATTTTCATTTTCTTTTTTTTTAAATTATGAGACATAACAGCATTAACAAATAACTTTTCTGTTTGTTGTGAGACCTCTTTTCCTAGGGATGCTAAGGAATGCTTATTGCCATTTAAGGTTCTACTGTCAAACTGATGAATTTATGGAGCTTACTTACCAGATAACTGTGGGGTTTCTGAGGTGTATGTAAGACCTGAGGGTATGCACACTGGAAAGCCTTTACCCAGCATGGATCAAGCTTTCTCTCTTCCTAGTATTCCCCAGATTTTATACTTTAGCCCTCCCCAAATCCAGGAGGCCATGTATAATTAGGGCCAAATTTTACACAGTTGGCTGGGAAGAGTGTCTGGATAATCTGGTGAGGGTCCAATGACCTTGCTTAGATCTCCTTTAGTGAATGAGCACAACCATCAACAAGCCCAATTGTGATGATGTTTAGGGATCAGGCTCAGCGGAAGTCATGATGATGGTAGTTATTTCATGAAAAAGGGTCTGCTGTATAGAGCACCATCTTATTAAAAGGACCTGGAATTTAAAAGAATTTGGTTGCTAGGATCCACATAAGAGGGAGAACATACATCATTTGTTTTTCTGAGTCTGTTACTTCACTTAGTATAACAGTTCTTAGATCCATCCATTTACCTGAAAATTTCATTATTTCATCTTTCTTTACTGCTGAATAGAACTCCATTCTGTAAATATAACACATTTTTCTTAACCACTTGTGAGTTGAGAGGCAATTAGGTTGCTTCGCTCTCTTAGCTCTTGTGAAAAGAGCAGAAACAAACATGGTTGTACAAGTGTCTCTTGTTCAATTTTTGATGGTTATTTTGCAGATGTAGTCAACTGAACACCTAACTTTTCTCATCAATCATTTCATGTGCTTAGATTTTTTGACAGTCTTCACTGTGTTATGAAGTTAATTGATTGGAACTGAAATCTTGATTGTGTTGGCTACACTGTTACCCTTACTGTGCTCAACTATGCCCATTCTCAACTTATCCAAATATCTGGATTAGGATTTTTAAGAGTAAGGATCTTGAGGTTGCTAATACTTAAGAAGGCTGCAAAATAATTAGAAGTATTGAAAGGCAGGTGTGAATTAGAAAGGTATTTATCAACAAATAAACTTGACAATACAATTCTGAAAACATGGATGTGATAATTACAGACAGATATACTTTGCATTTGGTTTCTGGGGGTTATATTATTTACTTTTCTGCTTTTGGGATAAAACACTGGGACCAAGGGAACTTATAAAAGGAAGCGTTTATTTGAGCTTATGTTGGTTCAAGGTTCCACAAAGATTAGAGTCTATCATGACAGGGAGGCATGGTGAGGAGGACTGATGAGGAACAGAAAGTTAAGGGCTCACATCTTCGCACAGGTCCAGGAAGCAGCGGGACACCCAAAATATGGCAAGGCTTAAGAACTCTCTAAGCCTGATGCCAATGACATGTTTCTACCAGCAAGGCCACACCTTGTAAGACCTCCCAAAACAATGCCACTGGCTGGGCACAAAATATTCAAGAACTTGCAGCCTATTAAGGAAATTCTCATTCAAACCACTACAGGGGTTGTTTGTTTTTTTGTTTGAGACAGATCTCACTTTAGCCTCAGCTGTCCTAAAACTCCCTATGTAGACTAGGCTGGCCTTGATTTCACAGATATTTGCCTGCGTGTGCCTCTCATGCACTGCAATTTAAGAATTGAAGTCATATTTTACCTGAGTATCTTTAATCTTAACTCAATTTTCAACTGAAGTAAATTATGTAGCGAGTGTGGGTGTATACCTCAGGATTGTTTTTTTTTTTTTTTTGTGTGTGTGGGTGTGTGTGTGGGTGTGTGTGTGTGTGTTTAAGACAGGATCTCCTTGTAGCCCCAGCTGGCCTAGAACTCACTGTATAGACCAGGGTGGCCTTGAATTCACAGAGATCTGCCTGATTCTCTCTGCCTCCCAAGTGCTGGGACTAAAGGCATGTGCCATCACACCTGTCTTACACCTCAGTTTTACTGATGACAAAAAACAGTTTGAGGTACAGAATTTCAGCACCATTTTCTTTTTTTTTTTTTTACTCTGGCTTTGCAAGTGTTTCAATCCTACTCACCCCTTGTTCACACTAACTCTTAATTTCTTTGCTATGAATGAAATGTCTTCATTTTAAACTGTACTTTAATTTGCTTTTTCTTGATTGTTTTCAAAACTTTTCTTAAATACACATAAATGTAGACTATAAAGAAAATAATTTTATCATTGGCACTATTTTGTAGTATATTAAAACAATCATGGGGTCTGGAGAGATTGCACAGTGGTTAAGAACACTAGCTATTCTTGCAGAAGACCCAGGTTAAAATCCTTGCACCCACATGGCATCTAACAACTGTCTGTAAATCCAGTTCCATGGAATCTGACAGCCTCTTCTGTCTTCCACTGGCATTGCATGATGCAGGTGCACTTTTTTACATGCAGGCAATACACACATACACATAAAATAAAAATAATAAATAAAATATTTTAAAAAATAATGCAGATCAAAATATCATCAGGTGAGGTGAATTTTCCTATAGTTTTAGACTTGCAATGTATTTTAAAACACAGATTTTGTGCGTGAAAAAAATTCTTCAGTGTTTAATCTCCTTGTATAATATAAAAGTAAATGGGGAAAAGTAATATGCTAACAAGAGTGCTTGGGAGAAATCTACTTTTCTAACTACTAAAGTGTAGGTCCCATTTTACATCTCTGAAAAAAAAAGAAGAGGAGCTTACTTTCATTACATCATCTTTGCAATTACCCTCAGCTCTCTATGGCAATGTTCTTTAAAATGGAACACAGATGATTTTTCACACTGTGTCTTGGTATCAGTAAGAGGTATAATAACATGCTTTGTACTAGGTCAGTCTCCTTTAGTATTTGGAATCTAGTCCAGGCTCTCAGAAATAATGGGCTACCTGGAGCGTATCCTATACAGGGGAACAGATGACCAACCATTTACTAAATGAAGTTTTAGAGAAAATACAGAGTGAAGATGGATGAAATGAGAATGCGTGTCCAGCAAGGTAAAAGAAGAAAAGTTCCTAAAAGTGGATATTGAGTGCATCAGAGTCAATAGCTCAGGGAGGTTGGAATTAGCCAGGCACAAACGGCCAAGCAATATATCAAAAGAATTATGGTCCTTTCTTAGGATCAGCTACTTATATTAATAATGCTTAGATTATAAAGACAAGCACAGGAAAATTAGAGGTATTAAACAGATGCACATGTATTTTGGGTTGTTTTGGTTAAATACTTTCTAACATTACTGTGAACATTTATTACAGGTGGTTACACAAGTGCTGGTATGCTTTAACATCTTAAAGTCAAGTGCATATGGAGTTGATTACAATGTACTTATTTCATTTTCTTCAAAGCATCTTCTACAAAATAAATTTAAGAATTCCTGCATAATGTATGTTTAATAGCAATCTATCATGGCTGTCATGGAATTCAATTGCTATCATAGGTGAACACTATTCAAATTATCTTGTACTATTGAATTATATATACTACTGGTAGACAAGACAGATCAACAAGCTGGATCTCAGAAAGATTTGTTATGCCCTAAAATTGTCACCATTTGGCAATGGTCCTTTTATATATTTATGTATTCTATTTTTCTTCCAAAAGGAAATTACATAAAAGTCACAATTGTTTATAGAGAAAATATAAAATTTTATTGCTGTGCTATAGTAAGTCTAACACAATGCTCACAAAGTAATTACAATATTGACCTCTCTGGCTGCTATAAAATCATCTATGTATAGTAATAGTGCAAACAGCATTATTTGATTTATACGACTAAAAAATACATTAGATTTGTGATACTGATTAAAAACTACTTGCTGAAGTAGAATAAAATAATGAAAACAATATATCTTCAAATACTTATCTTTTAGCATTTAAAATATTTTGTTACTCTATTACTGGAAATCTTTCTGTAAATATAAATGTAAAATGCCTTAACACTTTCTAATGTATAGTAATTCTTGATAATAAGTCTTCTTTCTTGTATATTTCAGTTTCTTTGCAACTGTTTTATGAGTGAACATTAACATTAACCAAAAAAAGCTAAGCAAAGCTAGAGTGATAGAGATCTACAAAGACCATGTTATGAAGCAAATGACCACTCAAGTTTTAACTGTGACTGTTGTCAAAGTGATATGAGAAAGGAATTTGACCACTGATAGAAGAGGTAAAAGATTTTGTAAGATAAAGGAGAGCAAATTCCTTCAATCAGTAACTGCAAAGTATTCTCAGACCATAGAGTAGGAAAAGAAGTAGACTTTAGAGGAACTGGAAAGCTGGTCATTCATTAAAACTATAGTTAATAAAGAAAGGCTTACGATCACCCTAAGCCTGGATTAATAGAGGCAAAAATTGGGGATGAATATAAATGGATTTACATAATTTCAAGATATAATATGATTTAAAATAAAAAATGGAAGCAAAAATCCCACAGAAATATGAGGAAATTGAAATTTGGTTTTAGTAATCACGGATCATAGAGAGATGACAGTGGAGATGAAACACAATGTATGAAGCTGAGAAAGATTGTGTAGGTCGACTTCTGAGGACTTGGTGATGGGCTGAGTATTGAGTGTGAGGGCAAAATGAAGTGCAAAGACTCAGACCCGTACATCAGTTTAACAACTGTGTAGTTACAATGTCCTTCACTGAGAATGGAGATAAAATGGTTAGCTGATGAGAAGTATTGTAAATGTCAATGTCATGGGGCTAGAGAGGTGACTGAGCAGTTAGGAGCATTGACTATTCTCCCTGAGGACCCAGGTTCAATTCCTAGCACCCATATGACAGCTAACAACAGTCTCTAACTCTAGTTCCAGGGGATCCAACACCTTCTTCTGACCGGTGATTACATTGCACACACATGGTGCACTTACATACATGCAGGCAAAGTATTCATACACATAAAATAAGAAAAAATAAATCAATGACTGGACAGAGTCTCAGTGGTTAAGAGCACTGGCTGTTCTTGCAGGATACCTGGGTTTGATTCTCAGCACCTGCATGATGACTAACAACTGTCTATAACTCCAGTTCCAGGGAACCCAATGCTCTTTTCTGACCTCTGCAGGCATTGTGTGGCACAGGTACACTTATACACATGCAGGCAATATACTCATACAGATAAATAAAAATAATAAATTATTAGGTTAAGAGCACTGGCTGTTCTTGCAGGATACCTGGGTTTGATTCTCAGCACCTGCATGATGACTAACAACTGTCTATAACTCCAGTTCCAGGGAACCCAATGCTCTTTTCTGACCTCTGCAGGCATTGTGTGGCACAGGTACACTTATACACATGCAGGCAATATACTCATACAGATAAATAAAAATAATAAATTATTAAGAAAGAAAAATGTTATAAATTATTTATTATAATATATGACATTTTAAAAACTATCATAACACTAACCCATGAAAGAAGAAATAATATATGCTAAAAACTATATAAAGTAAGTGTGAACATAAATATAACCTGACATCTAAACTTATTAGGATGCAAATTCATTTTAATTGAAGCTTATTTTGATCATAGTGTGTGCCACATCATCTAGCTATTTCTAAGAAAAATGAAGCTATTTGTTCACATAAAATGGAGTTGGAAAAAATGTCCAGTGATTTAAACAGAGTAAGAACAGTTAAAATGTATTTAAGTGTTTTTTTTTAATACTTGATAAAGCAGATTTTACCTTTGCAAAAGGACGACTTGTATTGTCAGTCAGATCTAGGAAGTACACACAGGACCCGGGAACTTGATGGACTTTTATCCCTAACACAAAAAAACTGTTTCTTTTCCTTATGGCTGGGGTCTGACCTCACAGTCTTTTCCAGTTGGCTAGTTTAACAGAATTGGCATAAGGGAGAAGGGTTCCACTGCCCCATGCCATGAGGCTCAGGAATGCATCAGGGTTTTTCCTCAAACAAAAGTCTTATAGGGTAAGGTGGGATTAAAATATTAGAATTCCTTGTCATAAACAAAGTTCAAACTTTTACAGGGTTTGAAAGAAAAGACTAACATATGTTGTTTCTTACAAATCTCTCCTTCTCATTAGGCATTTATCTTAGAATAAAAAACTGCTACAATGATGAGGCGTGCATTTGGCAATAGCTTGATTCAATACGCCTGAAATGTCTTTAACTATTAATGAGGGAAGAAACCGAGCTATAGTCATAAAATGGAATATTGATGATCAATAAAAAGAATGAATAAACTTCTGATTCATTCAAAAAGAAACAATATTAAATGTAATAAAATCTATTGAAGAAGCCAGTCTCAAAATATTGTGCAATCTAGTGACCCATTTATGAAATATGTAAGAACAGAAAAAATTTTTGGAGGAAAAAATATTAATTTTTGTCACTATACTGGGTCAGGGGGATGAAAAACTG
>NW_008340940.1:354520-360429 GCF_000622305.1 Nannospalax galili
TTTATTACATGAAAATGTTCTCAGATCTGATTTTGAGGACCAAACGTCAATGATTATTAAATTTATCTGTATAAATTCATGAGTATGTGACAATGCCCAGTATGACTGCATGACTGCAGGTAAATTTGCCACATTGTGTTAATTACTATTTAAAAACTCACACCATTATTTGAGTTAAGAAATAACTTTCAGAATGTGACAGAGTGTTAGGATACAGAACACAAAGAATGTGAAAAAATTAACATAAAAACAAACAAGCCAATTCAAGATGGGGCAAAGATCTAACTGGTGTGTACTCAAATGATAAAACTCGAGTGGTTTGAGAAATAGTTTTTAAAATGTTCACCATCTTTAATTATCAAGGATGAAAATTACAACTACTTGGAGATTTCACCTTACCCAGTCAGAATGACTAAGAATCAGCATGCAAACACTAACAAATCCTGGTGAGGATGTGGGGAAAGGACATATTTATTAATTGCTGGTGGGAGTGCAAACTGATGCAGCCATTATGTAAGTCATTGTGAAGGTTCCTTGAAAAGTTTCAAATAGATCAACCATGTGATCCAGTGACATCGCTCTTGGGCATATACACAGTGGACTCTATAGCTCACCACAGAGACACCTGTTCATCCATGCCCACTGCTGTCTATTGAAAAAAGTAAGGAAATTGAAACAATCTAGCACTGACTGCTCTTGCAGAGGACCTGGGATTGATTCCCAGCACCAGTCCTTAACTCCAGTTCCAAGGGATCTGACATCCTCTTCTGATCTCCATAGACATTGCACAACATGTGAGCACTTACATATATGCGGGCAATACATCCATACATATAAAATAAAATATAATAAAATAATAAAATAAAAATATATTAAAAATAAGAAAAACAAAGAAATACACCAGTAAAGGGATGGAACTGGAATCAATCATCTTAAGTGAAGTAACCCAGACCAAGAAAGATAAACATTGCATGTTCTCCTTCATACATAGATGTTAGTTTCAAACTTTGCATAGAAGTGTTTCAACTGGAGAGGGATCATGGGAGGGGAGATAGAATAATGGATAAGATGGGTTTAATGGGATTGTAATGCAAGAGTAGGGAAGAAGAACATGGATTAAGAGGAGGAATAACTAGCTCTAAAGGTTTTTGAAAGTCACATGGAAAACAATAGAAGCTTCATTCAATATATACGTATACAATATAAAAAGAACTTAGTTGTATTTACCCATTAACAGGGGTTCAATGGCCCTGATAGAAACCATAGTCAAGTAAATGAAAAGCCTGATGCCAGGAATGAACTCCCTCTTTTGGAGCTGTTGATCAAAGAGATGACATAGATCCTCACACCATACTAGCTATTATCATTACACTTTTACAGAACAAAGAAGGAGAAATCAAGCTGGTTCTGAGTTTGAAGCTACATCATTACTGAGTAGCTTTCATGTTACTAGAATGTACTATGCATGTTACTGACAGAGAAAGGTAATCATCAACCTTACTCAGGCTGTGAACTCAGCAAGCTACAATAACAAGTGGCTTGGAGAAATATGCCTACTGGTGCAATAAGGACATGAATATTATGGGAGTACCCAATAATTTTTAATTGAATTTAATGCCTGCTTCACAAGATGAAGACTATACCTGACAACATTGGGCCCAACAGTCTGTGGTTAGACAGATCACAGACCATAAAGGAGAACCTACTACTATTATTTTGTTACATAGATAATATTTAACTACTCACAATAGCTTATTTTTATATTCATAGATTATTGTATTTCCCAATTCTCATCACAGAAGGTTCTTCTTGAAGCAGATGGTAAATAACACAGATACTTACAAATGGTCAACATGCAGACAATATCAGTCTTAAATGAAATATCTATATCACATCTTTTTCTCCCAAGACTCAGGAATCATTGTGCAAAGAGGGGCCTTAGAAAGACTGTAAGAGCCAGAAGTAGTAGATAAATACCAGGAAGCTGTGTTGTCTAGATACAAAAGGGTAAGTGCAAATACAAACCTATTGCACTTGTGACAGTTGGTAGAAGACCTGAGCACACCCGAATCTGACAGGGTCCAGCATGGATGAGGGAGGTGAGCAGGAATTCCCAGCCCTAGCTGAG
This sequence comes from Nannospalax galili, assembly GCF_000622305.1. Taxonomy (NCBI): domain Eukaryota; kingdom Metazoa; phylum Chordata; class Mammalia; order Rodentia; family Spalacidae; genus Nannospalax; species Nannospalax galili. Next base: position 356,649 of record NW_008340940.1, read on the forward strand.
GAACTATTGGCAACTGATAGAATCTGAAAGAGGGAGAATCAGTTTTCCTTACTGGTGTAACAACTAATGACCTCTTGTTTTCAATGAAATTATTAAGTTATATTAATGGGCATTAACAGTCCTATTATTGCCCCATTTAATAGTTACTATACTTATTATTTACCATATGTTGCACTACTTTATTATTTTCACTACTTGTGAGAAAATTTTAAGGGCATTGAATTTTTCTTTTTTCTTTTAAAAAATATTTTAATTGAAGTTTTGCTTTTTTTTGGTCTTTTTGAGACAGAGTCTCCCTATAGCCCCAGCTGGCCTGGAACTCACTATGTAGACCAGGCTGGCCTTGAACTCACAGAGATCCACCTGCCTCTTCCTCCCAAATGCTGGGACTAAAGGCATGCACCACCACACCTGGCTTGAATTTTTGCGTTTTTAATACAGAAATTCTTAACCATTCTTCATCATCTTTATAACCCCATCCCCACTGGTACCCTCCATAGCTCACCCTGGAATTCATGCATTGTCATTTGTGTTAAGGTTTGTTGTGTCAACTTAGTAGGAGGCTGATTTTTATACAATTTTATAGTTCATGTATTAGTGGCAAAAAATGTAAAATTACATATGATAATTTCATAGTTATATTAACTCTGATCTTTGATAATATTGCAATGAGCATCTTGATTTGTTCCATTTTAAAATTGGATAAATTTATTAATTTGATTTTTATATGTATGTTCTTATTTGAGATTACTCATGCAGGCACCTGAATGAGGTCAGAATTCAATGCTGGATTCTCTGGCACTGGATTTATAGGCTGCTATGAACTTCCATGTGGATGCCTGGAACAGAACCCAGGTCTTCTGGAACAGATGTATGTGCTCTTAACCATGGAATCATGAGAGAGAGAGAGAGAGAGAGAGAGAGCATGGTATTAGGTAATTGGTAATTGGAGCCATATACAACTTTAACACATTGGAATATTTTTATTACTTATTTATGTTATTATTTGTGTAAATTTCTGTTCAAATTTGTCTTTGTTTTGCATATAAATATTACTGAGAAAAGTAAATCTAAAAGAAATTTTTCAGTAGTTGTAGAAATTCAGAAGTTGTGTATCTGAATTTATTGGTATTACAAAAAAGGACTAAGGTCAGGCACACCTTTGTTCCCAGCACTTGGGAGGTAGAGGCAGGTAGGACTGTGTAAGGTTGAGGCTAACCTGGTCACAAAGCAGAGTTCCAAGCCTGCTGGGGCTATAGAGAAACCCTGTCTTCAAACAAACAAGACAGTTAGGAAGGTGTATAACAAGTAAAGAAATATCCATCCACAGTGTTAAAGCAAGATGTTTACCCAGTTGTCTATACACTGACCTCACCTGTCACTAGAATTACATTTTTGTATGAAAAAGAATTCTAAGTTGGTGGAATAAAATTTTATTTTATACAATCTGGAAATTTTCCTTTTTAACCATAATTACTGGTAGTTACAGCAAGATAGTAGCACCAATTTATAAATAGTCTCAACATATATTATCAAAATCTAAACATATTAATTGATTATTAATCAGAAGTGTAAATTATCACAGCAGTAATGGGCAATCTTATTTTCAACTTGATTAAAGTGAGATGTACGTAGGAGATTACTATGGTAATCCTCTGCTATCTATGTGGAGATTTCCAGGAGGAATATCTAAATGTTGAAAGATCTGCTGTCAAAGTTCATGACCACTTCTCATAGATGAGAGGTTATGATGAAATAAAGGTGAAGGATGTGAACGCTGTCTAGCAAAGCATTCCTTCTGCTTCTGTCCTGCTGTGATGTCGACTGCTCTGCTCAACCACGTTCTGCTGAGCATGATGATCTGGACCCGTGAGCCAAAATAACTCTTTCCTTCTTTAAGGTGCTTTACACAGATGCTCACATAGTATAAGGAACTAACTTACAGGCATCAAAATACATTCTATTATAGGACTGTAGCACAGAATGCCATTTATAATAAATAATATTTACCTTTATTTATAGCTAAGATATAAAATTGTAAGGGAACATAATTTTGTTAATATCTTGTTAACTTATAATTTGGTACATTTATATTTATTTTAATTTATTGTATTTGTGAGTTTCTGTGTGAGTATATGCTACCTGTGTACCAGTGCCAACAGAGGCAAAAAGAGTACACCAGATCCACCTGGAGTTGGAGATACAAGTGGTTGTGAACTACGCAGTATGGATTCGGGAACTGAACTCCAGCCCTCTGCAAGAGAAGGAAAAACTGGTAAATGTTGACCCTTCTCTCCAAACCCATAGATTTATTAACTATAGTCAAAAAGAATCTTATGTCCAATAAAATAATTTTATAATTTTTTCAAATATATCATTTTTAAGTTAAAGGAATTACAATTAATATAAATGCATTTGTGACAAATAGTTTTATTCAAGCACCATAAGCTGCTACTATCATTACAATATTTATTATTTATTGATTGTAAAATTTATTTTCTAAGCTATGAACAAGACATTCCTTTTTCTTTAAGGAGTATAATTTCAATTACCTAAGTGGTTGATCTACCAGAAAATATCATCAGCCATCTCTGACATTCATAATATATTTGAAATGTTCTGGAATTATAGTTATGTTATTTAATGGTCAAATTTTTATCTAAGAATCAAATTTATTTTATCTAAAATAAACAGGAATAAGAGTAGACAATTTTTTACGCTTTGTTCCAACATTAATATACAGCTTCAGTTTTCATAAATTGCCATTGATTGTTTATGATGAAAAATTTTATTTACTGACATAGATATTTCTCATATTTGGGAAACAGCAAATCAATGATGTCTCAGAACTGTTATTCAAACCCCTTTACCCTTTAACAGGAAATATTCTAATTTAAAAATCTGGGAATCTATCTAGGCATGGTTATATAAGGCTTTAATCCAAGCACTCAGGCAACAGACATGAAAATCTTGTCAGATGGAGGCCAGCCTGGTCTACACAGTGATTTCCAGGCCTTCTGGGGGTAAGGAAAATCATGTCTCAAAAAAGATCTCAGAACCTTCAATATTTTCCAGCAAACTTTCACACCCAAAGATATTTGATATGGAAAAATAAATCATACAGTTATTTGTACCTAAATAATATATTTAAATCTATAGTTGTCCTTATGTAATAGTATTTGAATTCTTGGGGACATATTTATTACTCAGTAAGAAAAGAGGTGATTGTGTTTTATATGTCTGAATATGTTCATAGTGGAACTGACTTTACACAGGTAAAATGAGCATACCTTTGTCTCCTTGCTCTTACTTCCTTCTACAGCCATTTACTATCATTGCCACTAATGATGAAAAAAATCTCTGATGTTCCTCTGCAATCTGTGCTCTCCAGTCTATGGCCTCATATATACTCTCCTTTAATCCCAGCACACCAGAGGCAGAGGGATCACTGTGACACTGAGACCAGCCTGGTCTACAAATTAAGTTGCAGACCAGCTGGAGCTATAGGAAGACCCTGTCTCAAAAAGAAAAAAAAAATCTTGTTTCACAAGAATAATGGATATTTGTAAATAGGATACAATTTCTCAATGGCTTTTTATTGTGATTCTATTTTAAATTGGAACTATTTTAAGATACTCAAGAAAAAGGAAAGGTTAGAGAAAGATGGGAGAGGGAAAGGGACAAAAAGGCAGGGAAATGAGAGAGACAGAGACAGAGAGACAGAGAGACAGAGGGACAAGGTGCACTCATTGGTCTCGGGAATAAGTCATATATATATATA
>NW_008340940.1:360528-375419 GCF_000622305.1 Nannospalax galili
TCTTTCCTAACACAATATGACAAAGATATTTATACCCAAATGTGCAAGAATGAGAATATTATGGAAAATTAAATGTGTTCAGAAATTCTGCAGCAATTCTCAAATTCTGTCTATTCCACTGTTTACAAGATGCAACACTGATTCCCAAATGACACTGGATGTTTGTAGAAGATATTCATAATCTACATTATATGGAACACTGAAAATGAAATGCTTTAAAAGCCATTTTAGGAAAATGAATCAAAATTTCTTTAAAAAGAAAACTTGAAGGTAAATTTGTGTTTATGGATGCAGACCTTTTTAATATCCCTACAAATGCCTCGCCTTATCTTTCCTTATAATATTTTCAAGGGTAGGGTTGTATATCCTTAATGTTTAACATTTTATGATATTAAAATTATTTACTTTGAATTTGTTACATATTTATTATTACTTTTAATTTTAAAAAGAAAGTACTGTCTTTTCTTTAGATTATATTATTGTTTAGTGATTCTCTACAGATTCTTTACATTATTCCTTACTCTACCTTGCTGGTATTAGTTCTAGAAGAATTGTAAATGATATTTCTGAATCTCTTGGTTTTATTATTATTATTACTGTTATTCATAAATTTAGATACTTTGAACTGGTTTTTAAAATAAGATCAAGGAATCTTATCATCTTGAGCATCATGATATCATCATTGAATCACTGGTGGTTAATTCAGTGGTCAACTAAGCACAAATTGAGTGAGAAGAGTTAATATTCAGTAGGCATTTTATATTTCACATGACAGTTCCCATGATTTTAATTTCTGAAAACCTAAGATTTTGTTACATCATTTACATAGTCAATCATGAAATTGATATATAATGATGTCAAATCATACTCAGGGGATGTTTTGAAGTTTTAACTAATTTATATTGTCTTCCAAAATTTGATCTCAAATAGTTCATTTTGATGGTTTTATTTAGCAAATAGCCTTAAATCTACTTTGGCTGGACACAAACAATCCAGGACAACTAGTTAACTGGCTGCTCATATGTCAATCCTCTATTATCCATGTTATGAGTCTGGAAATAATTCAGTCTGTTTTATAGAATACATAAAACCTGATGTTCTGTAAGAAAATTTATCAAAAAGCCACTCATTTCTTCTTTTCTCCCTACTAGAGGCAACTCTGAACACACAGTGGGAAATGAGCTATAGAAAACTGCACAGAAGGACAGTTCAATGGAACTAGAGCTATATGTCCAAAATCAAAATAATACTTTAAAAATTTTACAGGACTTTTTACTTAGCTTTGTCACTGAAGAGAAAATAGATACTGGCCATTAACATTATACTGTCTTATCCAAATTTTAAAAATGAGATCAAGACAGCTCCTCTTACAAATCATCTGTATGTTTTCCTGCTTAATTATGGTGCATCTTTCATTTTTCTTTATGATAAAATTACTGATCTCTTAAAACAATTATATTTTTATAATCAGTACTATTTAGTAATAAACTATTAAGCCCATGAGTTTAAATAGTAAGCCATTGTTTTTTAAATTGTTTTTTTTCTTTTCTTGATAGAAATGTTACATAAATCCATAATATATTAATTGTCTGCTGCTGTGATAAATACCATGACTAAAGGCAACTTGTGGAAGAAGTGTATTTTGGATTATGGTTCCACAGGAGGAGACAAATACCCCTTCAAGGGGATATTTCTAATGCGGACCACTGCATTCTACTCCTTGGCCCCACAGGTTCATGGCCGTATCATAATGTAAAATGAAATGCATTTAGTCCAGTTTTAAAAGTCCCAATAGTATTTAACAGTCTCAACACTGTTCAAAAGTTTAAAGGACTCCCTCACTCTCCCATCCTTCATGCGTCCTATGCCAGTCCCATGTGAATGACACTGATAAGTTCCATGCCACCTTAGGATGGACCCTTTATCCCTTAAATCACAACTGATGCACTTTTCTGTGCTGTTTTCCTAGAGAAGAAACCTTCTCAGGCCTTTTCCTTTCAGAAGTTTCAAGTGTAGCTGCGTGGGGTCGTGTCCTGAAGACAAGTTTCTCATTTTTCCTGTGCAGACTAAGTGATCTGTTCTCAATGGTTCCAATCTTCTGAACACTTACAGCCCCTTTGGCAGCACGTACCTTTGCTGTAACATTAGCCTGGTGCTCTTTTTAAAATATTTACTTATTATTTTTATTTTATGTGTATGAGTGTATTGCCTGCATGTATGTGAGTGCACTCGTGTGGTGCAATGCCACGGAGGTCAGAAGAGGGCTTCAGAGTCCCCTGGAACTGGAGTTAAGGACAGTTTGTAGCCACCATATTGGTGCTGGGAATCGAACCCGGGTCATCTGCAAGAGCAATCAATGCTCTAAAACGCTGAGCCATCTCTCCTGCCCCAGTGCTCTTTTTTTCTCCATGCTGTACATTTTGTTTTTCTTTCTGCCCTTCTTTAGTTTATTCATTTTAGACCTGTGTAAGTGATATCAGTAATAAGGCAGTAGCAGATTCAAACTATGTTGTCTCAAAATTTCTCTTTCCGAAAAAAAATTGACTCATTACTTTTTAATTTAACCTCAGGCAAAGTATTAGGATAAAGGTAGAGAGCAGCCAGATTATTTGTCAAATATCACAGGAATAGCCTCTATCCAAGTTGAAAATATTATTGCTGCTCTGAAAGGTCATGAGCTAGGCCTTCATCTTTCCCATGAATCTCAGTACTACCGCCTTTCAGGCTCTGAATAGAATTGTCTGCTAAACTCTGCTTTCAACATTCAACTAATTCTCAAGTTCAAAGTTCCAGTACCTTCCATGTTCCTCCACAAAGGAACATGGTCATGTTCTTCACAACAACAGGCTACTCTTTGGTAGAAAATTCTATTTTAATTGTTTTACTGTTACTCAAATAAAGCACCACTAAATAAAGTCAAAAGTGACTTACAAAAGAAAGTATATTTTTTCTGGTTCCAGAGGGAGAGGCCATAAATGCAGGGAGGCATGAAAGGCATGGGAGGCATGAATGTATACACAGACTTACACCGTTCCCCATAATTAACTCAAGTAGATTATAGATCATCATGTAAAATCAGAAACCATAAAATCCTACAGAATACATGACTAAATGGTCTTAGATTTACTGGTGAAGTATCAGATGCTCCATGATAAAAATTATTGATATGATGGATTTCAATAAAGTAAAATGAATCTATGTAAGTTAGTGTAAAGATAAACCCCTCACTTGTACAAAATATTTGCAAATACATATCTAATAAAGAGCTTATATGCAAAAACACACAAATTACATATATTATTAAAAACTGGACAAATGATCTAATGTGAATATTAACAAAGAAGAAACGTGTGGCAGATCAGCATATGAAAGGAAAGGACATATTTATTTTTCACATCACCAATTAAAACAATGGAAAACTACTGCACACTCTTTAGAATGGTGAAAAATAAACCTAACATAAGCAGATGCTGGACAGCACATGGAGAAAAATAAACTCTCACTCGGGTTTTGGTAAAATGGAGATACTCTGCAAGGGGTTGGCTAATTCTTATAATACTAAACATAGTCTTACTGTATGATGCACCAAAACCACTTCTAAGTATTCAACAAATAAATTAAAATTAGAGTCCACACAAATAATATATCAAAATGTTTAGGACAACTCTTCAAAATGATCAAAATTTGGAAGATGAACAAATGCCCTTATACTAAAATAGACCAATATATTGTTGTCAACTCTTAATTTTAGTATCACCCAGTTATACAAAAGAGATGAGCTATCAAACTACAAAGAATGTGAAGCTAATTTAAATGCATATTACTAAGTTAAATGTCACGTACAATATAATCATATATATATTCTCGAAACAGAAAAATTGTGGAGATAACTAAACAGGGAATTAATCCTGGGAAACAGAGATGGTTAATGGGTAGAACAAAGGAAAATTTCAAGAGAGTGAAAACATTCTCAAGACATTATAACTGATAAAACATATATATGTCAAAATCCCCACAAGGTTCAATGCATAGAATACATTCTATGATAAATATGGTTAACTATGGATTTGGTAATTAGTATAAATAACAGGTAAAAATTATTGTTTTATGAGGCTTATAGGGGATAGATCCTCTTTTAATTCCCACTGGCTCTTTAGAAGAACTTATACCCTTGTAGCAACAAGTAGGTTCTCATTTTCTTGCTGTTTGTTGCCTAATTTCCACTTTTAGGTCTCAGAGACATCCATCAGTTAACCTTTAGATAGCCCTTAACATAGCTATTCATATTCTGCATGTTTGCTTCTTCAAGTATAGCAGGAGAATCTCCTTCTAGGTAGTGACAAGTCAGCATTTTCTGTTACAAAACTTAACTAAATTAGTGATTTCTTTTCACTTCAAGATCAGTTTATCAGTTTACTCCAGTTTATGGTCATGGCAGATCATTTAAAAGAATACAGTTGCTCCTTAATTTGAGTTGTGGTTACACCTTGATGTAGCTATTCCTATGGAAAATAATAAAGTGGAGATGCATTTAATACATATAACTTCATGGATATGAAGGCTTGGCAACAGACTTCCCTATAAACTCTTTAGTCAATTTTGAGATTGCAGATGCACCTGAAATTGCAGCATCATACAGCTCAGTATCTTTGAAGCATTGTAGGAGAATATCCTACTGCAAGTCACTGTGTGTAAAGCAATAATGAATAAAATAAGATGGTTAATAATCTTTAAAAATGCATTGTCTTAAATCATTTCTCTAATAATAAGATTAAAAATCTACATTGTCAAGCTCAAAAATTAGATCAAGACCCACAAAAAATCTTTTTTTTTGGTAAAGATAAAATTGCCATAGATTTCAATATTTTATATTTGTTTTGCATGTGCATATATGTGTGTATGTATGTGATGTGTGTGTATGCATTCATGTGCATGTTAGTGTGAGTGCAAGTGCACACTTGCTACAGCACATTTTTGAGGTCAGATGACAATTTCTTGTGTGGATCCCTGCCTTCCACCTTGTTTGAGATAAAGCCTTTTGTTTACCACTGTGCTGGCTGGTCTATTATCTTCTAAGGATTCCCCTCTCCCTAGCTCTTCTTGCCCCATCAGAGCACTAGGATCACAGACTCTGGTTACTAATAAATGGGGCACTATTTAGGTACTATGAAAATAACTCAGGTATATATGCTTACATAGAGCATCTTAAACCACTTGGTCATCATCTCAGTACTAGACTACAAAAATCGAAAAATCACATTTAGAGTAAAGAGCTCTATTCCTATAAGACTTATACTTGAGTATGTAGTTTAGCAAACACGATTCTGTGATAGTAAATATATAAGTAGCTTTTGTTTCCATGTGACATACTTGGTCAAAAATTGAGGCCTTTGTGAGAAAAGAGTGTCAAGAATGACATTTACTCTTAATGAGGTGCTTAATAAGGAGTTTTGAATAACTTGTGATGCCAGGCATTGTGGTTTATGTTATAGTCTCAGCAGTTAGGAGCACAGGAAAGAGGACTAGAAATCTGAAGGAAGCCAGGGCTACAAGTGAGCTGTAAGTCAGACTGGGCTATAGTTTGAGACCTTGTCTCAAAAAAATAAAAAAGATATGTGTCCAACTTCATTCTACAGTTGGAGATTCAGTTTTGTCCCCATCATTTGTGACCAATTTCTTTCACCCTGCATAAAAGCCAACTCCAAATGAATCGAAGACTTCAATATAAAACCTGAAAATCTGAAACTGCTTAAAGAAAACATAGGTAGTATCCTCCAATATGTAGGCATAGGAAGGGACTTTCTAAATCAGACATCAGCTACTCAGGAATTAAGGGCAACAATCAATAAATGAGATTTCATTAAGCTACAAAGCTTCTGTACAGCAAAGTAAATAACCAAAGAAGAAGCCCACTCAGTGGGAGAAAATCTTTACCAACTAAACGTCTGACAGAGAATTAACATCCAGAATATACAAAGAACTCAAAAACAAAGAAACAAGTAAATAGATGACCCAATAAAAGATGGGCTATAAACCTCAACAGAGTACTCAAATGAAGAAATAAAAATGGCTAAGAAATATCTTCAAAAGTGCTCAACATCCTTAGTAATTAAAGAAAAGCAAATAGAAACCACTCTAAGATTCCATCCTACCCCTGTCAGATTAGCTAAGATCAATAGACACCGAATTTTGGAGAGGATGTGGAGAAAGAGGAACGCACATTGACTGCTAGTGGGAACGCAAACTACTGCAACCACTATGGAAAGCAGTATGGAGAGCTCTCAAAAAACTAACAATGAATCTATCATATAATCTGGTTATATCACTCCTTGGCATAAACCCAAAAGACTCATCCTACTTTAGAGATACCTGTACATCCCTCTTTATTGCTGCTTTCTTCACAAAACTAAGAAATGGAAACAACATAAATATCCCTCAACTAATGTATTGATAATGAAAATGAGGTACATTTACACAAAGGAGTTCTACTCATCAGTAAGAAAAGATGAAATTATGAAATTTGCAGGTAAATGGGTGGAACTAGAGAGTGTTATACTAACACAAACTCAGAAGAGCGAGTGACATGTTCTCCCTCTTTTGCAGATCATAGCACCAATCCCTCATATGAGCATATATCCTGGTGTTAAACCAAGAGCAAGGAAAATCAAAAGGAATCATGGGGATAAACAGAGAGAAAGAACCTGAAAAGGGGGGATGGTAGGGAACAGATGCTACCAGGGGGAGGTGGCAAAAGCCGGAGTGTTCCGCTGGAAGGAGAAGAGAGAATAATATGAAGGGAGTTATGGTGGGGAAAGAAAATACTCAGGAGAGGGGAAATGACAAGAGGTGGATGTTTTGGGGAGGGGTGAGGATAATGGTCTTGCTTGGACTGGGGAGGGAGGTCAGAAGGGGGCTGAGATAGTATATATAAATGAATATTGAGGCCTAGGTAAGCCAGAGGGAAATGTGTTGTCTTGCTTGGACTGGGGAGGGAGGTCAGAAGGGGGCTGAGATAGTATATATAAATGAATATTGAGGCCTAGGTAAGCCAGAGGGAAATGTGTTGCCGCCAAAACCCCCTCAGAAACACACATATGGTGTCTGAACATCAGAGCATATGTACACCTAGGGGCTGTATAACAAGGAGCACAGTGCTAGATAGGAGAGACCTCCCTTCAGTAATTGGTCAGAGTAGTTCAAGAGACTCCCAAAATAACACATGCTACTGTCATAACTCTTGGTTATCTCTAAGAACTGGAAGATAAGGCTTACTGCTGAAGACAAGACATAATTCAGACCCAGGACTTGGAGCAATGGAGCAGGAACTAACCTGGAAGTCTTCTACTTGAAGTTTATTTCTCGTGGTTCTAGAAGATACTACACAAGCTGCTAAGGGGAAAAAAATCAATCAATGATGCAATCCAGCCCTAAAGCCTAATAACTATAATGACTGGCACAACAAACTACCTCTTTTGGTGCAGTAGGGACACTGTTATCTGGGGAGCAATCAACAGGTATCTAATTGGATTTAAAGCCCTCTCAATGAGAGTGAACTCATGGGTAGCACTGAAAACAGCCAAATACACATGACTGGAGAGGTCATAGATCCCAGAGAAAACCTATCTCTATCATACCTTCAGACGAATGAAATTTCTTGCCTTATGTTAAATATGGACTCACATTTATAGACAAGTTTGCTACACACCACTCATAAAAGATGTTTCTTTTTGAAACAGATGGAGGCTACTGCAAAATCCCACAACAGATCAGATACAAAGAATATAAGTCTAAGAGATGCCCAATCCTAGATGATATATCTATAGTTGAACATCCACACCTAAGGCTCATGGAACATAGCAGAACAGGGGTTAGAAAGAAAACTAGTACAACACTCAGCTCTCACCAGTGGAGCTTCCTTATACAATAGCATGTGATGCACACAGAAGGCCACAACTGAACGAGTTTTAAAGAAGAGACTTCAATGTGTGTGTCCCGGGATAGGATTCCTGTGGTAAACCTTATGCTCAGGGACCATTGTAGAACAGGGGATGGAAAGATTCTGGTAAGTGCCAGGGCTGGTTCAGGTCACCAGAAACTTGCACTTGTGAACTTGTGGTAATGGTGGCATCAAGCACAGGACTAATGCCAACTCAGACAAGGCCACAGAGTGGAGCAAGGAAAATGGGTGGCAGGCTGGCTTTAGTCTGGTAACTACTGGAGACTGATTACTACTGGGAAAGGGACTGTAGTGCAATCTCTAGATAGGCTGACCTGACTTCAGTGGATGAATTTGCAATGAAATACATCTGGGTACAAATTCTTCAGATAGGACTTAACATGCATGGCAGAATACATAAAGTCCGGTGGGGGGAGGGCATGAATGTGAGAGGGGGTCAATATTTGATTAAGAACTGTTGTATGAAATGTACAAAAGCTAAAAAAAAGGATTTAAAAATAAATAAAATGTTTAAAGAAGTAAAAGAAATGGAAGGAAGGAAGGAAGGAAGGAAAAGAAAGAAAGAAAGAAAGAAAGAAAGCCTGTGGCCATGCACTGAGTGCTACACTGAAAGAAAGAAAGAAAGAAAGAAAGAAAGAAAGAAAGAGGGCTGGGAGATGGTTCAGTGTTTGTCTCACAATAATTGCAGCGGAGATGTGGGAAACAGAGTTTGAATCCCTAGAACCCATGTAAAAAGCCCAGAAGGCATGTCAGCTTCCTGTTATCCCAGCACTAGGCAGAGAGAAGGCATCCCTGAAGCAAGTTGGCTAGCTAGTGCAGCTGCAATTAGTGTGCTCCAGCTTTATCTGGAGACCCTGCAGCAATACATTAAGTGGAAAGCAATGGAGGAAGACACTCGAAACCAACTTCAGGCTTCTACAAGCATGCTCACACACATACCCACATTCGAATATGCACACATACTGCATATGTAGAGACGAAAGGAAAACAAATGAAAATATAAATAAATTAATGAATAAATAGGTAAATAAGGTGAATATAAAGTTACCATATGTAGATCTGTGGTTTGGAAACCTAATGGAATACAAATGGACCATTCATTAGAGAAAATTTTTATAGTGATCCCTCCTTTCTATAGTGTAAATGTGTTAACTTTTGTAAAAGTTCATCATTTTCTGTATTTTCTTTTAAACTTTTATTCTATTTAACAATGTGTGTTATATTAATACATGAATTCAACATTAACAACATTAAATAATAATAAATATTTGTTGAAAATGCATTAACTTGAAATATACTAACATACATTTCAAACTATAAGGCAAAATTTTTAATCTGCTGGTCTAAGTTATAGATGTTTTAGGTGTACTTAATTTAGCCATTAAAACCCTGAAAAATTATTTTACATTCCTATTTTGCTTTTCTTGTTGTTCTTTGAGTGGGAGAAATATTTCTCAGATACCTAAGGAGGTTCTGGGGTTCCACAGATTTGTTTATTTCTTGTAATTTTGTATTTTGAGAGTACAGCTAGCTGCACATACTACTTTCTGGCAGCTAGTCACCTGGGAGGATGCTCCTGTACTCCCCATCACACTCAAGCCCCACTTTCCTCATCAGCTCCCTGCACCACACATGGACTGTGTTCATCTTTTTTGGGGTTGTTTTATGTTTTGTCTTTCCTTTTCTTCTTTGTGCTACTTACTTAAACTCAAGTTAATTGACTTTACTGATAAGAAATAATTGTGGAACAATTCAGATTTTATCATAGTTGTTTATGAATGAATAACAACACATATTATTACTTACAGATTCCACCACAGTTGTATCCAACTCAAATGATAAAAAAGGTGGAGTCCTAGGCTTTGAAACAAGTCAATTAGCATCATCCAAAATTTTATTACTTATTTATTTTTGTGGTTGTGATTTTCTTTGGTTATTAATGAAAGACACTGAGTATTTAATAGCTACTAAATTCATCTTTAAAAATATGCTTATTACTATAGTTAATATTAAGAGAGTACTATTTAAATGACACAACATGTAGGAAATTCCTTAACCACTGAAATCAAGTATTAAAGAATCATATAAAGCATAAACTATAATTTTTAAAAAATTTTTGGTTTTATTTTATTTTATGTGCACGACTGTTTTGTCTACATGTATGTAAGTGCATCTGCACATACAATGCCTACAGAACCCTGAAGAGGAAGTAGGAGCTGGAATTACAGGTGCTTGTTTGCCATTATGAAGGTGCTTGGAGCCCAACCCTGGTCTGCTGTAAGACACCCAGGGCTCTTCACTGCTTACTCATCTCTACAGCCCCTAATCTACCACTTGGAAAAATTATGAGCTTTTCTACATTTCATATCACAATTCTTAATCAAATTTAGAACCCCTCTCCCATTCATGATCCCCAACGGCCACCAGACCTTATGTATTCCACCATACATGTTGTCCTAGCCAATCAAGCTTTTGTGCCCAGATGTCCTATACAAATTTATCCACTAGACTCTAGTCAGCTTATCTAGAGATCCCATGTAAGGCTACTCACCCTCACTTAATACTGATATGTCTCCAATAGTTCCAAGACTAGGGCTTGCCTGCTACCCATTTTCCTTGCTCCACTCTGGGCCCTCATCTGATTGAGTTGGCACTGGTCCTGTGCTGGATGCTACCATTGCCACAAGTCCTCATGTGCAAGCTTCTGCTGTCCTGAAAGCCTCTGCTTCTCTAGGTTCATGAACCAGACCTGGCCCTTACAACTTTCATTGAATGCCTGGTGTCCTAGTTTGTTTTTACATTCCTGTGACAAAACACACTGACCAATAACAACTTGGGGAGGAAATGGTTTATTTAGCTTACATAACCCAGTTCACAGTCCATCCAGGAGCCCAAGGTAGGAACTCAGGGCAGGAACCTGGAGGATGGAGCTGGAGCACAAGCCATGGAAGAACATCATTTACTGGCTTGCTCCCCTGTCCCCTGCTCAGCTTGCTCTCTTATCCAACACAGGCCCACCTGCCCTGGGGTGGCAATACCCATAGTGGGCTGGGCCCTCTCACATCACTCAACAATAAAGAAAATGCCACACAGACATGGCCACAGGCCAGTCCAATGGAGGCAATTCCCCAGTTGAGGCTCCCTCAACCCACATGTGTCAAGTTGACGCTAAAGCTATCCAGCACACCTGGGTTTACACACTAGTAAAGTTACAAACTAACAACAGTGATGATTGTGGCATCCAAGATAGAAAAAAGTATTGTCAATCAAATCAGCTTTTAGTCTCTGTTGTACAGATGGTATTGACATTCAGTACTCAACATAAAACAGCTTTACTGATTATTTATTTATATATATATATATTTAAAACAGTAAATTAAATGTAAATAATGCTTACAGTTATTTTAATTTTTAAAAAGATTTTATTATTTTTATTTTATGTGTATGAGTGTATTGCCTGCATATAGATAGGTGCACTCATGTTGTACAATGCCCATGGAGGTCAGAAGAAGGTGTCATATATCTTGGAATTGGAGTTATACATGGTTGCTAGCTGCCACATGGATATAAGGATTTGAACCTGGGTGCACTTAACAGCTGAGCCATTTCTCCAAACCCATGCTCAATAAATGTATCTGTAGGTGAGAAAATATTAGGAAATTTTGTGTATTTAATATTTAATAAAATTTCTGTAATTGGATTACATTTTGAGATTTTTTTCCATTAAAAATCTGTTCATTGTGTTTTAAATTTAACATTTATTTAAAATTCGTGTGTGTGTGTGTGTGTGTGTGTGTGTGCTCTGCATATGGAGACCACAGTTTGATATCTGGTGTCTTCTATTGCTCTTCACCTTTTGTTTCTGAACAAGGCTCTTGCTGAGTCTGGAGCCCACCAGTAACCTCAGCTGGCAGGGAGCCTCCAGGATCCTCCTGTCTCTGCAGCCAAGCAGTGGGACTGTAGATGTTCATTGCCAGGCCTGGCTTTTTAGTCGGCTCTCAAGCATGTGCATCGATAGATGACTCATTACACACTGAGTCATCTAATGATTCCTTGAAATATAATCTTAATATAGGAAGATGCAGCATTACTCAACTGTTTATGTAACATTGTTTCTGAAAGTAACACTCAACTCATGATGGCAAAACCTACTAATTGTCTTTCAATTTACATTTTTCTTTGCCATTTGATAATAGAAATCACATTACTGCTAGCAAAATGTTGACCATATTTCCCAGTTGTCCTTGAAAAATACAGATGGGTCACATTTACTAGATTGTACTCAAATTGAGAACAATGATTATATGCACCCAAGATCTAAATCTGTTCTTAAACTGATTGTTTCTGCTTTCTTCATATTTAACCTCCTACATTCCAAATAATACATTTACCAAACATTTAGCCTGATGAATTCTCAAAAGTGGGACACATCCATGTAAGGGGTGTCCAGATGAAGTAACAGATCTATAAGTGCTTCAGAAACCTCTCTAACATCCTTTTCTACTTTCCATATTTTTATTTCCCTGTCAAATAAAACTTTGTATACTTTTAACAAAATTAGCATCCTCGTAAGACCCCCATCCACCTCCATTGCCTACAACCCCATGGTACTCTATGTTCTTGTGAGTGGAATAATTTATGATTTACATACTTTTGTTATCACACTGTGTTTGCTTTTTTGTTTTCATCATATTTCAGCTTTTTCTCTAGATTTATCCATATCATACACAAATGACTATCTTTATTGATAAGTATTATCCATTTATCATCTATCATCGATCATCTATTTATCTATCTAATCTATCATCCATCTCTAGCTATCTATAGATCTATTTTCTATATATCATCTGTCATTATCTATCTTCTACCTCTCTCTATCTATAAGCTATCTGTCCATTATTTTTTGGTTTAGTTAGCTAACTAGCTATGATCTAGCTATTTTGCCATTTTTTTAAACATATTCAACCATCAGTGTATACTTACATTTATTCCATTGGTTGGTTTTGTGAATAATGATATGGTGAACATGGGACTGCACATCTCTACGAACTAATTTGATTTATTCTTGATATATTCTCAGAAATAGAATTGCTTGAACACACGGGAGTTCTAGTTTTAGGTTTTAGTATTCAAACTTAGAATCTAATAGGGTTTTATCATAATACTGTTTTTGTCCTCACCATTCTGAATTCTCAAATTCCTATGTTATACATCCCAAAGAATAGCACTTTAATCTCTATGCAAAAGAACTAGAGAGCAACTTTCACATTTATAGACACTTTATTTCATTTAGTACTCTTTTGCACTTAGAGTTTAGGCTTAGGTTCACAACCAATTTCACTTTCAGAAATATTTGCAGTGCCAGGCTCTCTCCTAGGGCTGGAATCATTTGGAAATCAGAAGTGTTTCCCTATGAGGACATTATTGATTTTTTATTCTGACCTTAATAGACAATATTTTTTAGCATGTCCTCATAACATAGGACAGAGATTATCTTTGTACATTCAACAGGAGGTAAAGATAGAAAGGACCACACAGGCTGTAGACATAGAGAAATGGAAGGAAGAAGCATGATATGTTTGTCTTAGAAACAAAGGCCAAAACAATGGAATGAGGTGCTGGTTACCTAACTAGATCAAAGAACTCATACAGAAAAAAAAAATGTCATGATAGCCATCTCTAAAAGCCAGCTTGACTTTAGGAAAGCTTGTTTTTCCTTTAATGATACAACAAAATATGACCCACAATTTTCCTATTCTAAGTTAAAAACCTTTAAAGGAGAGCTGCCATGAGTGTGCTATGTGAAAAAGATAGACATGTTTGTGTCTTTCCACAAGTCCCAACTACAATAAATTCACAAGTTATAAGCTGCATTGGCCACAAATTGTCACTTGATCTTGATTTCCATTGAGAGAGGGCAGTTTCAGACAGGGTTCTTCTATCTGCTTTTGTTTTGTTTCGCCTTGTTATATGCATGTGGAATGCATGTTCGCATATGTATGTTTATGTGTTTGTGATATACATGTGAGTACAGGTGCTTGTGCACTTGCATGCACCTGCATATGGAGGTCCAAAGTTGATGTCAGATTCTTTCCTCAGTCAGTTCACTTTACTTAGTGACAAGGTCTCACTGAACAAGAAAGAGTCCCCTGATTCCACCTAGCCTAAATAGCCAGCTTGCCCAAGAATCTGCATTTCTTTTCAGGGATTACAGGAATGAATCCTGCCTCTTTATCTTTTATGTTGATTCTAGGATCCAAACACTGATTCTTACATTTATGTGACAAGTGCTTTATCTACTCTTCCGTCTCTGAGCTCTTTAGAAGGAGGGTTCAAAATGACATCAAACTCTTAATCTTCCTGCCTCTATCTCTTCAGTATCTCCTATTAGCATGTGTCATTACAAATGACTATCCTAGTATTTTAAATTTCATTTTAAATATATATTTTATTGAATTTTTATGTATTTCATATAGTACATCTTAATCATATTAGACCATGTCCCCTGTCTGCACTCCTCCATTGCCCCACACTGGATTTCATGGATTCTGTACTATATGATAAGGCCTAGCCTACAATGTCAAGTTAGTGCCCTCAGAGGTTCCTCAGTGTGAGTTTACCCCTGTAGCCTAATCAGCCTATCTAGCACCACTCCTTTAAAGAATAGCAACTCTCCCGCAAAAGAATTTTATGTGCATGAGTGTTTTGCATGCATGTATGTAAGTGCACTAATGCACAGAATGTCTGTGGAAGTCATAGAGTGTGTTGGGTCCCCTGGAACTCGTGTCAGAGATGGTTGCCAGCTGTCATATTGTTCTGGGAACCGAACCTCAGTCCTCTGCAAGAGAAGCTAATGGTCATAACTGCTGAACCATCTCTCTACCCACAATCATAATTACTAATATTAATTACCAGGTCACAGATTAACATACAT
>NW_008340940.1:375895-466822 GCF_000622305.1 Nannospalax galili
CATAATAGCTACTAAAGGATTATATACCTAAAAGACACTATGGACTTTCCCCAAAACATCTGTAATTTTTTAAATTTGTTTTTATTGAATTTTTGTGTACTTTATACAGAATATCTCAAATAATCTTAATCATTTTTATAGCCCTGTCCCCACTAGCACACTCCCATACTCCCCCCCACTGGAACCCATATACTCTGTCATCTGTGTTAAGGCCCATAAATGTTCCCCAGTGAAAGTCTGTCCACTGTGGTCTATAGCTTGCTGTAATCAGTTGCCAATGTTTCTTCAGCTAAGATTGAGGTCTGCTGTTCATTTACCTAGTTCTATGCTCTGTTTTTTTCTGGCTAAGTTTGCACGGGGCTTATGAATGCTGACACCATTGCCATAGAATCATATGAGTAGATTCCCAGGAGTTTGTAGGACTATGTTTCCATATGGTCATGAACTTCCTCCCTAGGTTTTACAATCTCTCTGTCCCCTCTTCCACAATGGTCTCTGAGCCCTGGGTGGGTTAAGTTTAATATAGGAGCCTTGTTCAAGGACCAGCAATCTGCAGACTCTTAATCTCTATGTTTTGGCCACTTGTGACCTTTTGTGTTCCTTGCTTTCTGTTTCATGAGGAATCTTTATTAATGAGAATTAAGAGATTCATTAGTGTCATTTCATTACGCCTGTTCTATGTTCCATGTACCTTAGGTTGCACTGTAGATGTGTGGCTTAGGCCTGGGCATTTCATAGACAATGTCTATGTGACCAATTGTGAAACTTCATAATAGTTTCCAGTTGGTGCCAAATAAGCTTCTTTGATGGGTGGTGGTGACTGGGATGCTTGTCTATAGATATAAGGATAAATCTTTTGCACATAGCAAGCATTTACATTAATCAAAGGATGTGACAATTTGGGGTTTTCTCTAAGGTCTATGACCTCTCCAGCCATGTGTATTTGGTTATGTTGACAGTACCGCGCATGATTTTCCTCCCATTGAGGGGCTTTTTATTCCAATAGTTAGATGTTGATTGCCCCCAGGATAAAGTGCCACTAATGCACCAATGTCATATGCTGTGCCGGCCATTGATGTGGTTATGTGGTTTAGAACCTGGTGTTGGACCATCCATTGATGTTTTCCTTTGGCACCTTCGTAGTACTCACCAAAGATATAAGAGCTAGCCTTAGGGGAAGTAGTCTCAGGTCAGTTCCAGCTCTATTGCTCCAAATCCTGTGTCCAAAGTATATTCTGTCTTCAGACATATGGTCTTACTTTCAAGTTCTGGGAGGCCATCAAAGGTTGTGGCAAAAACCTGTGTCATTTTGACAGCATCTTCAGCAAATGATGTTGGCAAAACAGGATTTCCACTGCAGAAGAATTAAACTAAACCCCAATCTTTTACCTTGCACAAAAGTCAACTCCAAATGGATCAAAGACCTCAAAGTGAAACCTGAAACTCTGTAATTGTAGAAGAAAACATTGGCCATAACCTACAAGATATAGTTGTAGGAAAGCACTTTCTAAATTGACATCAATTGCTCAGGAATTAAAGTCAGGTATCAACAAATGGGACCTCATTAAATTAAAAAGCTTCTGCATGGCAAAAGAAACTACCAAGGAAGTGAAGAGAAAATGCACAGAGTGGGAGAAAATCTTCACCAGCCACACATCTGACAGAGGTTTTATATCCAGAATATATAAAAAACTCGAAAACAAAGAAACAAGAAAACAAGTAGTCCAATTAAAAGATGGGCTAAGGATATGAACAGAGAGTTCTCAAAAGAAGAAATAAAGATGGTTAAGAAACATCTTAAAAGATGTTCAGCATCATTAGTAATTAGGGAAATGCAAATTAAAACCACTTTAAGATTTCATCTTGCCCCATTCAGACTGAGAACAAATTATACCAAACACTGGCAAGGGTATGGAAAAAGGCAACACTCATTCACTGCTGGTCGATTTCAAAATCATACAACCCATATGGAAAGAAGTATGGAGACTCAGAAAAAACTAAAAGTGAACCTACCATATGACCTGGTTATATGACTCCTTGGCATGTACCAAAGGACTCATCTTATTGCAGAGACACTTGTACATCCTTGTTTGTTGCTGCTCTTTTCACAATAGCTAAGAGATGTAAGCAACCTTAGTGTCCCTCAACTGATGAGGGGATAATGAAAATGTGGTTCTTTACAAAGTGGAATTCTACTCAGCGGTAAAGAAAGACGAAATCATGAAATTTCCAGGTAAATGGGTGGAAATAGAAAGTTTCATATTAAGTGAAGTAACATAGAATCAGAAAAACAAAGGCATATGTTCTCCCTCATATGTGGATCCTAGTACGAAATCCTTAAATGTACACGTATGTATGCAGATGTAACCACAGGAACCATAATGAAAAGAAACCAGGGAGATAAAGTGAAAGAAAGAACCTGAAAGAGAAGAACAATAAGAGACAGGTGCTACTAAGGGAGAAATGGATAAAAATGGAGATATTAAAAGGGAGGGTTGTTCAAGAAACCTTGGGAATAAAAGAAAAGAATGAGCTCAAGGGATGTGGAATCATAATAGACTAGTATTATAAGGGAGAAATGGGGAAAATGGGGACACTTTAAATGGGAAAACCATAGCAGAAGGGTTAAACATGGAAAGAGAGAAAGAGAGAGAGGAGAGATAAATAATGCTTAGGTAGCTTAAAGAAAAGCAGAAGGAATCATATTAATCCAACAACATAATGACAAATTACACATACAGTATCTCTACATGAGTTCATGTGTACAGATAAATGCTACATAACAAGAAACACTGCTAGACAGGAAAAAACTTCCATGATTATTAGCTAGAGTTGTCGAAGAGAGTCCCAGAGACTCCCAAAATTGCATAGGCTATTGATTGCCACAGCCCTTGATGGCCTCCCAAAACTTGAAAGTAAAACCCAAATAAATCTTTTAGCTTTGATAAACACCTTCAGTTTAGTTTCGGGATGCATGATCAGCATTCAAAATTCAGTACCTTTTATTTATGCTAATACAAAAATTGAGAAAGTAATTAGAAAATATGTCCATTCATAATAGCTGCAAATGTAATAACACCTAGGAATACACCTAACAAATACAGTGAAATACCTCTTCAATGAAATCATTAACACACCAAAAAACAAAGAAACAAACATCAACAACAACAATAACAAAACACCAAAAAAAGAAGAAAATAAATTGAAGATGATACCAGATGATGCTGGAAAGACCTTCCATTCTCCTGGACTTGCAAAATTAATATTGTGAAAATTCCAAGACTAACAAAAATAACTTACATATTCAATAGAATCACCATAAATATTTCAGTGATACTCTTCACAGAAAAAGAAGTCCTAAAATTTACTTCGTGTTAGTTAGTAGAGGTGAAAAACATTACCACTGAAATTTACCTGATGACTTTATTCCCATACTCAGGTGCCAAGGATCTGAGTGTAACTGACCATGACTAATAATAATAAGACACATAGAGATTAGAGGTACATGTGTAAACATCTGTTAGTAGCATTAAAAGTGGGTCTTTCTGTAGGAAACAGTATATTTTAAAATGAAACAGAGACTGTTTTTAAAGGTTAAAACCTCTTTCAATTGTATGTCTTACAGGGTTTATATTGAGTTCAATATTGTATAACTGTTAATTCAACTGTGAACCTAAAAATTTATAGCCACTTTTGAAAGAGATGTATCTTATCTCTGGAACTTGTATTGAATATGTTAAAGCGGTAATGAAATGCTTATTCTAATCATGTGGTTATTAAATACATAACTAAAAAATAAAACTCACATGGAAACACAAAATATCTAAATACCTACATAGCCTAAAGATCCTAAGCAGGAAAAAACACTACTTGAGGTATCTCAGACATTAACCTCAAGTTAAAAGGTTAAAAGATAGAGTGACAAAGATAGCGTAGTTCTGTCACAAAAATAGACAGGCAGACCAATGGAACATAGCAGAGAACTATGCTGGATAGCTTTAGTTGTCACCATGACACACCTGGAAAGAGGAAGCCTCAACTGGGGAATTGCATGCGTGGCCTGTGGCCATGTCTGGGAGGCATTTCCTTGACTGCTGAATGATGTAGGAGGACCCATCCCACTGTGTATATGCCACCCCTGGGCAAATGGTCCTATATTGTAGATGAAATCAGGTTGAGCACATTCCAGGGATGCTTCACTAATGTAAATAAGTCAGTGAAATGGAATCAACCTAGATGTTCATCCATCGAAACATAAAGTAAAATGAAATGTGTTACAAATATATGATGTACTTGTTCCCAAAGAAAAACAGAATTATGAAATTTGCAAGAAAATTGATGGAAATGGACAATATTATATCACATGAGATTACCCAGGCTCAAATACAGAAATGCCACATGCTGAGTGTAGCTTCTAAAGTGTGTGTGTGTGTTTGTGTGTCTGTGTGTTTGTGTGTGGTGGAGGGGCATTTGCATTTGCAGGGGTGAATGTGGACAATGACATTAAAGTGGAAAGAGGAATATTAAAAGTGAAAGAGCTCTAGCTGGGAGGGGATAAAACAGACAGAGGAGAGCAGTGAAATCAGAACAGGGGAATCAACCAGACCAAAGTACCATGGTCAAAAGTTATTCTGTATGCTATTGAAAAATAGTGTACCACAGAGCCAGGGCTCAGAATCATGGTAAGCCTCAGAACTGAACTTCAGAGGGTGGAAGAGGACGTTGAAGACCATGAAGGCAAGACACAGACCTGAGTCCAAATGGATTAATGAGTGGACATGGATAACAATAGAATAGGTGGTATTCACAGTCAAAAACAAACTGAAGTAAAGCCCCTGGGACAGTAGAGTGCATTCTGTCTCCCTTGGCACACATGTAAGGACTCAATTCATAGGTTGGTGGGACCACTGCCATCTCAGTGTCAGGTTTCTTCCCATTTATGGGGTCTTCTTGAGGGTGTTGCAATCTTCTTTGGTCTGGTGTGCTCCCTAAATTCTTGGGTTTGTTTTCATGACATGGATTTACTACATTTATATACTCATATGGTCTTATTCTACCTTGATAGATTTATAGAATTATTCATTTTTCACATTTAGGAATAAGTTATTTATCACACTGTGCCTCACAGATGGTGCTAGGCAATTCCTGGTCTTTAAGTACATGGGGCAAAGTCATCCTGTTTCTTCACTTGCAGCCAAAATGGAGGCAAGTGTTTGCAACATGACCTCACCCAGAGACAGACATGCCGGAAACTAGTTATACACAGTATGGTATCATTCAGAACAGGGCACAGCCTCATCTCAACAAAGGACATAGGAAGATTCTAAGACAATTTTAAAAAACTTTTAAAACCCCTTAAAAACTCAATCAAATGAGTTTTAATAATGAACACAGCAAGTTTGATAGAAATCTATAATTCTTTAAAAGTCAGCTTGGAAGTCTTATATTCTACATTACTAAGTTGTATTGAAATTTTTAGCACATAATTTATCTACATGTATTTCTTCATGGCTCATAACTTACTACATGGGCTGTAAACTTCTTCCAGTTGTTATTTGAATGATTTACAAAGAGCAAGAAGTTTGGAGATATAAACTGTTGGTTTAACTCCCATCTCATCTATCGTCTAAAGAAAACTTCCAAGTGCATAGTGACTAAAATAACTGAAATAATCTTTGGGGGCAAATGATTTTGCTTCTTTAATCACTTTTTTCTGAAAAAAATTAAGATTTATATTGCTTCACAGAATGAGACAATGAAATGTGATATTATATTTTCTGATAATGTGGAAAAATTATTTTTATCTTTCTTCTACAACACAGTCATAATTAAACAATATGGGAAGTGGGACCATCACATTTCTAATTAAAACAACATTTGTAGATGTGAAATAAAGATGAATTTGCATAGTGCCTATATTGTGACCGAATAGAATTCTACTTCTGTTAATTCATTAAATATTCAATGTTTATTGAATGCGCAGCTAATGCTAAGCAACATGTTAAGCACTGATTTGAACTTGGCCTTATTTTTAATCATTTAGATTTTATTTGACCACAAAATTTATAAGACACAAAAACATCAGTTCATACTCTTAATGAAATAAAATTTCAGTAGAATAAGGAACCAATAACAGAAGGAAAGTCCTGTTCTATTGTACACAGAAAATGTCTGACACATTCATTCAGCTTTATAAAAGTACTTACTGAAAATTTATATATTTTCTTCACATCTGCAAATTCAGCACTTATTGCCTGACATCCCCTAATTTACACAGAAGTCTAGTCATGACAATGAGATAAAATGAAAATTGCTCATTTTCAGGTAATAGACAGTATTTTTATAGCTAATGTAACAGTAGATGTCATGTAATTGCTACCTCCAGTAAATCATGATCTCTTTACTAAAGCACCTTTCTATTTTCTATGTAAAAACAATTTTCAGAGAAATGTGTTTTACTTCTCAATAAATCTTGTTTCTATTATTGGCATAAGCGAGGTTCTTCAGAAAAAAACGTATTTCCTGAAATCTACTGTGCATCATTCACTATGCTGAACAATTCTATCATCACAAAGAAATTGTAGGAACATGTTACTAGAGTATTTTTAAGAAACACATAATATTAGTAAAATTGCGAAGTTAGCTTTGATGTAACATTTCTTCCCTGAAAACAAATAACCTGATTTTAAAGCAGGCATACTAATGGAACAATTTTTGTTCCAGAGAACACATACAAAAGCCCACCTAGTTAAATATGTGAAAAATATTAATTGTCACTAGCCAGCTAAGAAATGTAAAACAAAACAAAACCTCATCTAGAAGAATAGTCATTATTAAATATAAAAAAGAAATAATGTGTTGGTACAGGTGTAGAAAAAAACAGAACCTTTTATATTATTAGGGAGATTAAGAACACTGTATGATTTCATTTGACCTTCAAAACATATGCAAAGATACAAAATGCCAACACATGGTGTTAATTATATTACTGGACAATCATGGATGTTCTTTAAAAATTAAACATAAAAGTGCTGTATGACCAAACCATACCAGTTCTCATATAGTCTAAGGAATTGATATTAAGTTCAGAAATATATAAGAACCATGTACAACACAATATAGTTAAGATATAGAAACAACTCAAATATCTGGTAATAAATGAACAAATTTTAAAAAGTAGTACAAAGTAGGTGTGGTGTTGCACTTGCAACACCAAGCACTTGAGAGGTGAAGGCAATGGATCAAGAATTCAAGGCCAGTCTCAACAACATAATGTGTTTAAAGCCAGTCAGGTTTTCAATAGACCCTGTCCTAAAACAATGAATAAATAAATATACAACAATGAATTATTCATTTTCTTGGTAGATGAAAACCCTGACTTTTGCCACATTTGTATCACAAGGATGAAAGGTCATGAAATTTTGCTTAATTTAATGAGCTTGTCAAAGATAATTACTGAACAATTTTGCTTATTTAAGGTATTTGAAATACATTCACCAAAGCAAAAGAGAGACTGTGATTATCAGAAGCTAGAGAAGGGGAAAAAGAAGTAACTATAATAGGCATAATGATTATGTTATGCAAGATGGATAATTTTAAAGTTCTGATATCTGAAAAATGGCTATAATTAAGAATATATATTATATATGAAATATGTTAATATAGGCTCTGTTTGTGTTCCTACTAACAAAACAAAAACATCTTACGAATGAACACAAGGAAATTTTTAGAGACGGATATGTGTAGTATCATGAAGATTGGAAGGTGCATATATGTAATATGCACAAATTCCATTTTTCATGAATCAATAAGCACAAAATTATCTTCAAGTACATAATAATTTAAAATAACAAACAATAGCCCTTTAACATTTTAATTAGTAAGTTCCAGGCCCACTGAGGCTACAGTGTGATCCTGTTTCAAAAGTAAAGATGAAATCATATGATTTTTTTAAATATTTATTTTTATTTTATATATATATGAATGTATTGCCTGCATGTGTGTTAATGCACAGGTGTCTTGCAATTCCTGCAGAAGACAGAAGGTGTCAGATTCCCTGGAACTGGTGTTATGGATATTTGTTAGATCCCCTGTGGGTGCTGGGATTTGAAACCAGGTGTTCTGCAACAACTCTCGGTGCTCTTTAACAGCTAGGTCATCTCTCTAACCCAAATTTACACGTTTTATCTATACTTCATGAAGATGGTGGTTTTATTTTTTTAATTTCATGCAATGTATTTTGATCATATTCTCTCTCTCTGTCTCTTTCTGTCTCTCTCTCATAACCTGAAGATTCTAATTTGCATACTTCTGGGAGTAAGCCATACACTGGAAAATGTTTGACCTACCAGAACCCATTTACTGTCTGTAGTTCCTGGGTGCTCTTGCAGAGGACCCAGGTTTGAGTCTCAGCACCCACACAGCAGGTAACAACCATCAGCAACTCAAGTTCCAGGAGAGCTGACAGGCCTCTTCTGAACTCTGAGGGCATTGCACAACATGGGTACACTTACACGCATGCAATGCACTCATACACATAAAATTAAAAAAAAATGAAAGTAGATCTTAAAAATTGAGGTTTGTAACTGCATTGTTACTAAAGCAGAAAAATGTATTTTATGAAGCCAAAGGTGTAACTCAGTGGTGGAGCTTGTGTTTAACATTTACCAGAACATAAATTTCATTGCAAATGGTATCTCTATTCATCTCCCTTCTCCAAAAGGAAGGAAGAAAGAAAGAAAGAAAGAAAGAAAGAAAGAAAGAAAGAAAGAAAGAAAGAAAGAAAGAAAGAAAGAGAAAGAAAAACTTTCTGTCTCTTGCTGTCTGCATGGTTCTTTTCTGTTCACTACCCATTCTGCCCCATTTTAGTCTTATGCTTTCATTCCTTGATTGTTTTATTTCCATTTTTGCCGATGCCAGCTGGTTAAGACAGACAGTACCTGAAAGGGGGAGTGAGGATTGAAAGAAAAAACAAGAGACAGAGAAAAGATACTTGGGAGGGCTGTCAGTAGAGACTGCAGCCCTGGTTTATTTTAGCTCAGCCTTTTTATACAGTAGAACATCAGAGATAGCCACCGTTTGCTTAGCTCAATTAGCTTCAGCAGCTGTTTTTCCCACCTGTATCTGAGGTCAAGGAGCGGTCAAATACTTGTTGTGACCTACACATTCCTCCTGACTTGGCAGATTAGGTACTGGTGTGCAAAACACAAACTCTAAGTAAACAAGCAAGCCTGCCACAACTCATTGTACATAATGGCTGTGCCTATATCAATAGCTCCCAACACATTTTATTATAAATTACAATGTTATTTTGCAGTTGTTACTACAATAGATTAAATCTCAAGACAATTACCATCATGCAACAAAAATAAATTAATGCACTAAATTTCATATGAGCAAATTTCTAAGAACCTCAAGGATTCTGTTTCCTTATGGTCATGAGCCACCCCTGGCTCATATGATATTTCCAACCTCTCTACCATAATGAGTCCTGGTTGGGTAAGGTTCCATTGTAGATGTGTCACTTAGGGCTGGGTATCTCACAGACTCTTAATCTCTGTGTGTGACCAGTTGTAGAATTCTATACTAGGCTTCATCTGTACAAAAAGAATCTTCTATGATGAGTGGTGACTGGTATATAACAATGGTGACAGCATACACAAGACCTACGCAAACTCAAACAGATAAAAACCACATAATAGATAGTGAAATGGGCATGAGGCCCCAACTTTAGTTGCCGAACTATTGACAGCTGATCACTTCTGGTTGAGGGAGAGTTGGTCTTTAAGGGAGTGATGCCAGAGACATTGACCAGGCTCCAGTGAACAAACTCGCACAGAGGGACATCTGGGGGAGACATAAACTTGACATGATAGACATTAGCATATGTGACAGAATGCATAAAAGTATATGGGCAGTCTATGAGAGGGTGTAGATGGAATATTAAGATTAGTTGTATGAAATGCACAAAAATGCAATAAAAATAATGCATACGATTAAGATCTAATTGTATGAAGTGCACAAAAATTCAATAAAAATGTATTTTGTAAAAAGTAATGAACTAAGATTTTCCTGAAGTTTTCAAATCTTTAAATTTTTGCTTTTAATTAATTAATCAATTTTTATTTTATGTGTATGAGTGTTATACCTGCATGTCTATAAGTGCACCCATGTCACACAAAGTTCCAGGAGGACAGAAGAGTGCATCAAATCTTCTGGAACTGGAGATACAAACAGTTGTTAGTTGCCCTCTGGGTGCTGGTATTTGAATCCAGGTCAACTGTAAAAACGCCAGTGCTCTTAACTGCTGAGCAATCTCTCCAGCTCTGAATTTTTCATTTTAAGGCCCACGTCATAAATCTCCTTCTTGTTTCTAATCAGTTTTTCTGTTTTATTTGTGTATTTTTACACCATTTTTTTGAATGTTATACCTGAATATAATAACATCCATGTCTTGCACTGTCTTCAGAGGTCAGAAGAGGGCATTGGATCTCCTAGAAATGGAGTTACAGATGATAGCCACCATGTGGGTGCTGTGCTTTGAACTCTGGTCTTCTGCAAGAGCAGCCAGTGCTCTTAACCACTGAGTCCTCTCTCCAGTCCTGTTTCTAATATATTTTAACACTTGGAAAATCTTGAAGTAAATATAATCACTGTTACTCTTTTTACCACTAAACTTCCAGATTTCTAAACTTAATAAAACAGTGTAAAATGCCCTAAATTATCCAAACGTTCATGCTAAGAATACTAACAGTTGATCAGATAGGAAACAACCATTTAACATTATTAGCTGCACTTGATTCAAGTTTTTGATCAATACAGGTACAATTCAGCACCACAAATCAATGCAAAGGTAAATGGAATGTTGGTCATAGATGGTTTATAGCATAACTATGTTAGACTCAATCCCTTCTCCTAACAGAAGAGGGTTCTCTTAATAATATGTTTTCTGATGATAGAGCCAAAGGAAAAGGAGATCGCTCTCCAGTCTGATAACTGATAGATTGAGTTTAAATATCCCAAATAGCATATAGCCTGTGTGTGTGTTTATGTGTGTGTGTATGTGTGTGTGTGCGTGTGTGTATGTGTATGTGTTTATTGAGTTTAAATATCCCAAATAGCATATAGCCTGTGTGTGTGTGTTTATGTGTGTGTATGTGTGTGTGTGCGTGTGTGTATGTGTATGTGTTTATGTGTGCGTATATGTACCCCCACAAATGTTACTCAGGTGGCTTAACAGCACAATCAGTTTTTAGCTCAGAGTACACAGATCAGCTAGACTATTCAGTTCATGCCTGGGCTTACCTTGCGCATGTGTTCCACTTAGTGATTTTCATGACTCATTGTAGAGCATTTCTTCTGAGTTTGATTTAGCAGAGGCTATACCTTTCCCTCATTTGCCTTATTTTCTTCAAAATGTTGATCTGAGCTTGTTCACACGATGGAGGTAAGATTCTACCAAGAGAAGTTTGCAAGTATCTTCAGGCCTAGTTTATGAATTACAACAATTTTATCTCTAATGTATTTTTCTAATTCACAAGGCAAATTTAATGAAGAAGTTTAAGGACACATGTTTCATTCTGCTTGAAAGAAGTAGAAACTTATATTAAAAAATTAATCATAAAAACACAAAGTTAACCTGTCATATCCTCTTTTGAATAGCAAGAATAAAATAGTTTTAGGTAAATGAGTTCTAGAAGTTGCTGTTGTCAGATCTTGTTTCACTTAGTAATAATTTATATAATTAGATACTAAATGCTAACTACTGATATAGTGGCCAAATTTTTAGTGAAATTTTTGAGCAACTTGTTGATTTATATTCATCAAGAACTTTGATATTTCCTATATGCCAAACATGGCTGTATGACAAAGATAAAACTATTCTACTTTCCATGAGCTTACCTATAATTAGATAGATAAGCACAAACAAAAGGCATAAACAAATAGTATCTACACAATTAGATGATAAGATACAGAGAAAGGTAAACAAAGCCATTGATGTAGCATAAACAATTTCAGGCTTCATGGCAAATAATATCAAAAACAATTCATATAGTACTTCCAAGAATAAAATGTACATTACTAAATGTTCAGTGGTCAATCTACAAAGCATAAAAAGCTCTAACATCATGCAACAAATTCATGACAGAAAATTATTAAGGAGGAAGTTTAATCTTTGGTTTCAGAGGGTAAAATCTGTTATGTAGGAGAGGGTGTGGCAGATCTGCTCACAGGCTAGACAAGAAGCACAGCAGAGCAGAGCCAGGAAGAATAAGGCAAGATGCATCCCCTGAGACTCATATTCAGTGACTTGCTTCCTCCAGTCAGGCCCCCGCTTCCATAGATTCACCACCTCCCCATAATGTATTCAAATTTTTAGCCCATCAATGGATCAAACCATTACTCTCCTGAAAGAAACATCTCTGTAAATTCCCTCACCAACAAAATCAGAAGTGTGTTTGTAAACTCCCAGGAGCTTCTTAGTCCACTCAAATTGATAATCACCCTTAACAACTGTAAATCACATGCACTTTTTCATTTCAAATTAATGAAATAATCTAGATGACACTTAGAATAGAATAGTTAAGCAGTTCCTTCAAAGTAATTTGTAGTCTAAGTTAGACAAAAAATCGTTAAGAAAATATAACTCTTGTTACTTTCCCCATTAAAGTACATGTATTATGGAAAATTTATAGAGCATTATACGTCAGGAAATCTAAATGCACATAATTTTAAAATGTATATGGAACATTAAGATATACTATAATTTTCATAAACACTGGTTTCACTAAATTTTAAATTACTAAATTTATACAGTGTTATCTTACTATTAAAAAACATTGAGAGTAAAAATAAATCTGTTTATCTGGACCAAATGTATGGCCTGAAACACCCAAAAGGAAAGTATAACCAAAGGTTAAATGGGCCAACATAACTTCATAAGAGTCCATATGCATAGCTAAAGGCTACATAACAAGCAACAATGCCAGACAAGCGATACCTTCTTTTGAGTTGTTGGCCAGGGAGGCCAAAGGAATTGCCAGATAGTAACCCAGCAGAGAGCTGGGAAAATGAACAGCAGACCCCAATCTTATCCAAAGGAATATAGACAACTGATTACCACTAGATGAGGAACAGCTGACCCTCCTAAAACAAAGACCTCTAGATTCACCAGAAGGGCAAGTAGTGGGGAAAGGCTGGGGTGCCGACAACACCACAGACAGTAGAAGGGATATCAGAGTATAAGGGCTCTAGGCGGGGAAGGAGGCTGTGGGAGGGTACTAGCTGGGAAATGGGTGAAATAAATAAATAAATAAATAAGTTAAAATTACAAAGATATAATCTCATGTCTGCTTGTTTAAACATTTTCAGTCTATGAAAAATACCAAGTGTTGACAATGGTTTAGAGATAAACAACAGCTTTGCATGGCTACTGATATCATAAATTACTGCACCCATTCTGTATGTTATGAATTGCAAAAATGAATTCAAGATTTTACTGATCATTTTTGTGATTTTCATACAATATAATTTGATTTTAGATCCCATCCCCTACCCACTATTCCCCCACTGCCTCCAACTAGTGAGGACAGCCTGGTCTACATAGTGATTTCCAGATGGGCTGGGACAAGGGAGACCCTGTAAAATATAAAATAAAACTAAAATAAAATAGAAAGTATAGATAAGCATCTCTTTTTCTCCCCTCTGCCATTTTAGAGAAATGGACATACTATCGAGCCCTGGGAGGCCTAGATATTTTTATGTTTTTCAAGCTGGCCTCTGCTTCCTGAGTGCTGGGATTAAAAGTGTATGCCACTATAACTGCAATGATAAGTGTCTCTTTTAATATAGATCCAAAACATCTCAAGAAATAAACATAAAACTGAATAAAAATATATGAATTGAATTATATATCAACAAATTAAATGCATTCTAGATTTATAAGAATATTTTAGTATTCAAAAACAAATGATATACCCACTACATCAACACACAGAAGATAACTCACACACTTATAACAATAAATGTGCATACTAATGTCAAAATCCAACACCATTCATGATAAAACTTCCCATATTGTTTAAGTTGATAAAAATACATACCTAAGTTTATAGACATTATTTCTAATGTTCAGTAATGATACTTTGTTTCTAACATCAGATAAAGAAGACTATCCTTTCTCAGTAATTTTATTCAACATTTACTAGAAGGCTTGGGGAAATAATACCTGGATTAAACAGAAATACATTACTCTTTATTAGCATATATTTTATAAATATTTTCTGAGGAACTGGAAAGTTGGAGCAGGGGTTAAAGGACTTGCCACATAAGCCTAAAGACCAGATCTCAGATGCTAGGAACCACCTAAGTATTGTGTGGGCACAGCAGCCCATCTGGAACTCCATCCTTGGAAGGCAGAGATGGGTGATGGTGAGAGCATCTGGTAAGCATGGCTAGCCATATCAACAAGCTCTTATTTTGATTGAAAGACCTTGCTTCAAGGAATAAAGTGAATGAGCAGTCAAGGATAAGATGAAACACTAAACTAAAGCCACGCATACATACACAGACCCACGTGTGTGCAAAAACATGCATGCACACATGTACATACCACAAACACATATATGAAAATGGAAAAAAGGAAAAAAATTCCCAAACCATGAACAAATCTTTGAAGTCTAAATTGATCATACAATGTCATAGGATACAAGATTAATTTATAAATTAACTGTTTTTCAATTTATTAGTGATGAGTAAATATATTGTGAAATAAAACAAAAACATGTCTAGTATGCAAGGGATTAGAACATCATTAATATCAGAGCTAAGATGCTTCGGGGTTACACTCCTTCACTTATAAGTTGATGATAAGTTAATGTTAGAGTCATATTTCCACTACCATAATAATTTTATCTTACAAACTCTCAGCATTCTTCATTTATTTATTCATTTTGAAAGTTGTATTCTCTACAAATTTTATTTTTTAAAAATAATTATAATTTATTATTTGAAAAATCCAAAAATTATTTGATTATATCAATGCCCGCACTCCCTTTACAACTCCCTACAATTATCCCTCACATTCTATGAAATGTGAACATTCTATGAACACTCCTATGTTCATATCTTCTGCTGTGAATTTTATTTTATTATTCTTTTTAGACAACTCTTTGCAATTAGTGCTTCCCATATGCACATGGGCATGGGATCATACAGTATTACTGCATTTTAAAAACTGTTTAATTTTGAAACTTTCATTTGTATATACAGTGAAACACGATTGTATGTATTCGCATGTTTCCCCCTTAACTCCTTTCATATTCCTTCCAAACTGTCACACAAATTTATGTCTTACTTTTGTTTTTGGATAGCCCTATGAATCCAGTCATGCTGTCCATTTGAACATGAGTGTGGGCCCCTCCATTGGAGCATGAGAGACATACAGGTGCCCATATCCTCAACAAAGAATGATTCTCCCCTCCCCAAGCAACTGTTAACTGCCAAAAGCTTCTCAGTAAGGGTGTGGCCAGAAGATTACCTATTCCATTCATGTTGAAGATTTGGGCTGGCTTGATCTTGTGTAGATATTGTACAGGAAAGCACAGCTGCTGTGAGACCATGATCACAGTAGCCATATCATGTCCAGATGACATTTCACAGGACTCCTCCTTATCCCCCATCTCTTCCATTTATTTCTCTTTCAATGCTTCTTCTATGATATTCAAATATTTTCTATGATATTACCTGAGACATAGTAGTAGTGGTGGTGGAGGGGTAATCTAGGTAACATATTTAGGAATGAGCACTCAGCTACTATTCTCAGGAACTTGAACAGTTATGTACCTCCTCATTACTGCCACCTATTGCAAAAAGAAAATTCTCTGTTCAAGGCTGTGAGCATCTCAGATCTATGACAATAAGCAAAGAGAGTTAGAAAGCAATTTGACAGCACAGTAAATTAGAAAAATAACACTAGCAGGTTCTGCCCTAGGTTCCTTACCCATGGGCTTTTGACCAGGATTACAGTACCAGGCATGAAATTCCCTCTTGTGGAAGTATTTAAAATATAAAATTTGCTTGAGGCAAGTTTTACGTTGTTATAGCATGTTTTAACAACTGTTATTTGACCATTATTTGAAAAAAAAAGTAGAAACCCAAATATGTTAAGTATAGGCGACATTAGAATATATTGCACTTATACAATCCATGGAAAAGCCACAGTCAATCAAAATTTAAGTATATTTGGAAACTGAGAGTAGTTTCTATGTTCTTTTGTTTATCCATTTTCTTTTCAAAAATTCTTTACCGTGTTATTGAAAATACAGTTGCACTTTTCAATACCCTCATATTTCATGAAACCACTAACATAACACTGGACAGGCTTTCTAGGCTTAAATGAGAAAAGCCTTTGAATGATTAACGTGACATCTTTAAAACTAAGTTGTCACAACAATAAAACACATTTCTCAGTCATTAATATTTCAAAATACTTAGCTCATTTTATACCCGTTGTGCCTTCTACTTTTGGAGGATGAAACAGCTCATGAGCATGCCGTCCCTGAGTGCACAATGTACTGGACACAGAGAAGAGAGCATTTGAAATATGTCAGATAATGATTCTATCATAAAAATAAAGCTGAAAACATAGGAAGGGAAGAGGTCTGTGATTTGTAGTTTAGAATGCTAAGAGAAGAACACCCTGATATTTAAGAAAAAATCTGAGCATATGGTTTCCCATATGGCAGGAGTGGGAAGACACAGGGACAGTCTTTCAAAGTACAAGCACGGTTCCAAATTGTGCTGGAAAGATTCTAAAATAATAGATTGATATGCCAATTTATATTGCTTCTATTTTTCCTTCTGTGAAATTGCAACATAGCCTTATTTTTTGCAGTTAAAGTTACACTGGCCATATAGAAGAATTTATGGTCTTCTGCATATTCAAAAAAATCATTTATTGACAAATAATTTTGATATGACACTTGTAATCAGATATGAAGAAAATGCCTAGTTTATTTTTGTCATTCTATAAAACATCCGATGAAACTATAAAATAATAGAAAAAGACTACAACAATTTTATTATACCCTTGCAACATTTCATGTTATAAAGAAGATGATAGACAGATGATAGATAGATATGTAAATAGATAGATAGATTCAGTAACTTATTTTTATTCCAATTATATGTATAAAGCGTTGTACTGAAAAATTGCTTCTTATTCTGAAAGCATATCTTTAGCTATTTTTATATTTATTCCTTTGTTTGAATGTTTTATTTTACATTTAAATATTCACTGCACTATTATAAAATTTGAGAACGAGTTTACAAAAATTGATAGTCCCGCCATCTCTATCCCTCTCCTTTTATACTGACAGAAAACTGGCTACGTTGGATGGACTAAATCAATTCTGATACTCGGCTTTGATCTCCTTTTTAATAAGAACATTTCCCATCTCCCGTTGTTACGTGATGGCAGTGTCCCCAACCTCTTCCACTGCAGAATTCCTTAGTGCATATTTGTCCCACACAAAGTATTTATGATTAGATCACTTTTATAAAGAGAAGTATTTAGGGAATTGCTTATACTCTATTATTATTTGCTTGCACAATGTTCATCAAAACCCATATGAAATCTCCATATAAAACACAAATGATCTTGTTCACTTACAAAATGTTCACAAAGTTTGGAGTTGTAACTCACTAGTTTAAAGTAATTAAAGTGATAAATGTATTGTACCTCTTTTTAATACATGCATCACATTGTACCAAATACCTATGTACAATTATTATGAACCAATAAAATCAAACACACCCATCTGAGAAAGCATCTAATTTAGCAATATAAACTTTATTTTTCAAATGTACATCGATGCTTGTCTAATGTGGGACTATTGTTTTAATGTAAAATACCATACCACAGGCCTATGTTTTTTTGATACTTGTTTCTAGCTGCTGGTTCAAGTTGAGAGTTTGTGGAACCTTTCAGTGGTAAGGTCTAACTTGAAGAATTGTTTTCATGATTTTTGGGCCTTGAGGATTATAGTAAAAACACCACCCAAATAAAACACACATATCAAAAGACCAAAATCTATCTTCCACATATGAGAGAAAACATGCAATATTTATCTTTTTGGGTCTGAATTACCTGATTCAAATAATTGTTTCTAGTTCCATCTATCATTCTGCAAATTTTATAATTTTATTGTTCTTAATATCTGAATACTATTCATATAAGTGTATCACAATTTTGTGTTCATTCATCAGCTGATGGAAATCTAGGTTGCTTCCATTTCCTGGCTGTTGTGAAGAGAGCAACAACAAAGGTGGATGAGAAAATTGCTCTATAGTAGATTACAGGGTCCTTCGAATATGTGAAGTGTTGTATAGCGGATTCTTGGGTTAGATATTTTTCCAGCTTTGCAAGGAACCTCCACACTAATTTCCATATTGGCCTTACGAGTTTGCTCTCCCACTAGCAGTAAATGTTCCCCATTTCTTACATCCATATTAACATTTGCTCATCAGTTATTAATATTTTTAAAATCTTAATCATTTTCACTGCTTCAAATCTTTGTGTACGGATGCTTTATTTGGAATACTCTCAGAGCTTAGGAATCTAATAAATTGACATAGGGAAAGGGAACTCTTTCAACAGAAGGGAGATATAATTCAATGAAAAAAACATCGATGGGGAATAATGGACTAAGAAGGATTAAGTGGGGTAGTGGGAGTTGGGTTGGTAGGGTAGAGCAGGAAATATGGGGAGTAATAATTAACATTAAAGTTCTTTTGAAGAATTTATCTGAAAACTTACTATGGTAGAAGCTTTAAAAAATATTAATATACATATATAAAATGAGTGTAAGTGGAGCTACTCTGTAATGAGGGATGACACCCAGACTAGACATCTCATCCTAGCAAATATAAATGCAAGAAATGGGTTAATTCTCTTTGTCTTGTTGGCCAGTAGACCTCCAGACATTATAAATTATTGCCATTGCTCTTCATTATCCTCCAGAAATTGATGGCAAGGACTGATTCTGAAGTCAACATATACATTAGCCGTAAAAGACAGAGAAATCAAGCAGGCATTGACCTGGAAACTTCAGTCATACTGGCTAGCTTTCACACACCTGGAAGGTGTTATGCATGCTACTGGAGGAGAAAAGTAAACATGAATGTTACTCAGCTGTGAACTATGCAAGCTATAATAAAAATGGGCCTGGAAAGATGTGCCCACTGGTGCAATAGTGGTACAAATGTTATGGGAGTAACACCATAACACAACCACTTTCTGATTGGATTTAAGGCCTGACCCATATGGTAGAACTCATACCTGACAATGTTATTAAGGCAAAGAACCTGAGGAGAAGTAAATAATAGTCCCTAGGGGAGGCCCTGAAACTGATATACTACTAAATGGACATAGAACTAAAATATTCTAGTGACATATTACATTACCCACAGATTTGGGCATCTGTCACCATCATCAGATAAGCTTCTGTACAGTAGAAGTCAGTTATTACCAAGACCCACTACCAGAAAACATGCATAGCATAGGAGAATGCAGCCTGCTCAGTCATAAATTGGACATCTATATAGCAGTTTTCTGCACAAGGCTCAGGTGTCATTGTGGAGTAAGGGGTGAGAATAGTCTGAGAGCCAGAGGTGATGAATGACTTTGTGTTTTCCAGAAAGTGGCTCATTTTCTCATATGAACATACAGAAATTGTGAGAGCATGCAGAAGATGTGTTCAAGCTCAAGTCAAGCAAAATCTCATCATGGAGTGGGGAGATGGGCATGAAATTTGACTTTTAGCTGAGAAGTTATTGGTGTTTGATAACTGCCAGGAAATTAATAGTTTTTTAGGGACCCTGGTAGTTCAATCACAATTCAAGACAATTTCCATGCACAATAACATTTGGCCAACACATATTATATTCAGTGAGAGAGGGTGGATGTGAGGGGAGTTAGGGAGGTATTCGGCAAGGGGGAGAATATGATACAAATACCATGTATAAAGTTCTCAATTATAAAATATTTTTAAATACTTTCACTCAGTCAGGCAGATCTCTGTGAGATAAAGGACAGCCTGGTTTATTTTGTGAGTTCCTGGCCAGCTGGGACTACAGGGAGACCGTGTCTCCAGAGAAAAAAACACAATAAAAATTCACCAAAAGCCAAGTGTCTGCTTTGCCTAGATGCTCTTGCAAATCATGAGCCAAAATAAACCTTCCATTAGCCTCCTTCTTGCTAGATATTTGATTAAATTAATGAAAAAGACACCAACACAGTTGAAGTTCACCATTTCTATTTCCTATTTTTCAATATCAATACTTAAACATGTCAAAGATGCTGATCTGGTTTTCACCTATGTGTTCTAGCATAAATTCATGTGCTCACACACATACACACCCCCAAACACACACAGACGAATGATAATGAATGGCAGTGACATGATAAAAGAATTAATTTATAAGCTTGAAGGATATGAGGTGTCACAGTAACAAATTATTGGCTATTTTAGGCTGTTTGCGATTCTATGGATTTTAAATTCCATGATTTTTTTTCTATTTCTGGGAAAGTTATTGCTACATTAATGGAGATGCACTGAGACAATATACCACTTTGCATAATTAGGTAAATTTACCGTTATTAATTCTTCTGATCCATGAACATAATACATCTTTCTAAATTGCTGAGTTCTATAATTTCTTTATAGAAAAAAAGGTCAATAAGCCTTTTTAAAAAATTTTATTATTTTTCTTTTGTGTGTATGAGTGTATTGCCTGCATGTAGGTAAGTGCACCCATGTTGTGCAATGCCCATGGAGGTTAGAAGAAGCTGTTGGATCCCCCAGGACTGGAGTTGCGAACAGTTGTTAGCTGCCATGTGGGTGCTGGGATTTGAACCAGGGTCTTCTGCAAGAACAACCAGTGTTCTTAACTGCTGAGCCATCTCTCCAGCCCAAGAAGGCATTTTAAAGTTTTATGATTAAACCCAAATTTCACATTTTCACCTTTGAAAATATATGTATTCTTAACTTTGTTGTATCAACTTAACTACTGATGTATTTAAAAGTACTACTATTTATTATATTTTAATATTGATAATATATCTTATGACATTATCAAATTCATTTACCAGTTCTCATAAATTTTAATGGAATACTTAAATTTTTTTCCAGTGAAAAGCACATTAAAATGAGAAGTAATTTGGATTCACCTATTAAAACTTGATGCCTTTTATTTATTATTGGTGTTAAATTTCTCTTGCAAATTTATCCAACACTAAATTGAATAAAAATGTGAAAGCATGCATCCTTGATATTTAGTCCCGGTTCGCCTATCAACAGCCCCCCATATCCCACCCACAGAACATCATGCATTGAGTCAAGGTTGTGTACCCAGATGTCCCTGGATGTGAGTTCACAAGTTTTTGTACGCAAATGTCCCTTGGTGTGAGGGAATACACCAGAGTCTGTTCAACCTGTCTAGTGTCACTCCACTAAAGAGTATCAACTCTTCTTCACCTAACAGTGATCACCTGCTAACAATTCCTCATCAAAGTTGAGGCCAACTCCCCATTTCTCCAGTTCTATACTCTTTTTTTGTCTGATTGAGTTTGCATTGGTCTTGTGCTTTGCTATCCCCATTGCTGTAATTTCATATGAGAAAGAGCCCAGGAACCTGTTAGATTCTGATTCTTCATGGTTATGCACCTCCTCCCCTAGCCCTTACAATTATTCCATCCCATCTTCAGCTATGGTTCCAGAGCCCTGGATGGGTGAAGTTTAATATGGGTGTCCTGTCCAGGGAACCATACTCTGCAGTCTCTTATTCTCTACACTTTGGCCAGTGATAGCCTTTTGTGTTCTCACACAGAGAATAAGCACCTGTGAGATGCACAACCTTAGGTGGCACATCTACAAAGGAATCTTTATATGTAAGGTTCATGGAGCATAGTGGAACAAGGGGTAGAGAGAATATTACCGCATCTCTCAACTCTCAGCAGTGAAGCTTCCTCATGCAACAGAGGTGATGAATGCAAAAGGTCTGTGAATTTTTTTATAGACGTTCTTTAGTAT
This sequence comes from Nannospalax galili, assembly GCF_000622305.1. Lineage (NCBI taxonomy): Eukaryota > Metazoa > Chordata > Mammalia > Rodentia > Spalacidae > Nannospalax > Nannospalax galili. Next base: position 397,987 of record NW_008340940.1, read on the forward strand.
TTTGAGGCATGTTCTTTCTCTACATAAGTTTCATAATTTTTAATCTTAAAGAAATTGAATCACATTGAATGCTTTTCTGCATCTTTTGAAATTATTAAGTTTTTCTTGATTTTGTTGATATATTAGGTTTTAGAGTTGCAGATATCAAAACATCCTTAAATCCTTAAGATGAATCTGACCTTTTTATGTTATTTTGCATGTGCTATTCAGTTCAGTTTGATAATATTTTTAACATGTAAAATATATACACATATATAATATACTAAAAATTTTAACATGGAAACACATAATTAATAATCCAATTAAAACTACAATAATTAGCAGGATATTAATTTCTCTAAAGGAAGTAAATGACCAATTATATAGAAACTTCAACATAATCAAGGAAATACCAATCAAAACTTTTCCAAGGTATCATTTTGCCCCAGCTATAATGCCCAAAATAAAAATTATGAATGAGCAAGATTGACAGGGACCTGGAGAACAGGGGAAACTTTTGCAGTGTTGGTGAATAGAAATCATCATAGCCACGAAGCTTATCAGTGTGAATATAAAATAGAAAGCAACAACAACAACAACAAAAACTATTATATAAGAATCCCCAAAAGACCTGGATACTTAGGTATCTGTCTGAAGGAATTATATTAATTATATTAAAAGGTCATTTACGCTTCATGTTTACTACTGCACTATTAGTAAATGCCAAGATAAATGAGCAAATACGGTGTCTATCAATCCATTTAAGTCCAAGGAAAAAGATATATAATTCAGCCATTAAAAAATAAAATCCTGCCACTTGTAGAAAAATAGATGGAAATAGAGGTCATTATGTTAAGAACCCAGATTCAGAAAGGCAAAAACTATGTATTCTTATCTGTGAAAACTGAAAGGACATTATCATAGAACAAGGGCAGGAAATAGTGACTAGTAGAGATGAAGCATGGCACGTCGGGGGTGATGCTCACTGAGGGGCGACAAAAATGGTTGTGTAGGAAAAATTTGTTCTAGTGTTCTAAAACAGAATGATTATTATTGATTATGACCATCTTTGATATATTTCAATGATCTATAAAATAACACCTTGAAAACTTCCAACATAGATGCATAATTAATATTTGAGGATATAAAAGTTCTTATTAATCTGATTTGGTTATTTTACATGAATGTATTAGTAGACAAATGTTGGATTATCATAATATGCCCCATAAAATGTGAAAGTACTCTGCTATAATTTTTAATTAATTATACTAAATAGTTAGAAAACACAGAGTCCTGAACTCATTAATATTAAAAATTAGTGGCTAAAGTTCTGAGTGTAAGTCCACTTCTCAACCACCATTATACAAATCCCCCAAATGACTTCAGTTTTATGAGTGTTTAAGCTGAACTGTGTCTTTCTAGATTGTGGAGTATTCTGTTTGAAGATTTTTTAATATGATATTTACTTCCTATGATTAGTGTACAAGCACAGAAAAAATGACTATAGCTGAATATTTTTAATTTGTATATCACCGAGCTGAAGGACAATCCTGCATAGAAAAATTAGTGAGCAATGAATATCTTTGGCATGAATTATGTTTAATTATCATATAAAATATACTGATTTTTAACTTTAATTGTTTATTCTTCATAGGTGAAAGAAATCTTTGTATAATCTTTCAAGTGTCTGAATTTAAATTCAAACAAGCTTGTCTTTAACTTTTGTGAATAGCACATTACTAGTAAGATCAAATAGTCATTAAATGCAAGGCTTCCGGCTCTCTGTATTCATTATTTTTTTCAGATTTAATCTTACATTATAAACATTAATTAGCTTTTACAACATGTTGCCCTTTACAAAAATGCTATAACATCAGATGGCTTAATAAGTTTTGGGTACTAATGCAAATTTGAGCTATTAACTTGAACTTTTTATCTTAATAGAAATTTAGCATGAGCCTATGTTTATTTTGACATCATTCAAACATTTCTTTCTAATCCAGGAAGAAATAAAAATGAAAAGCAAAACAGTAGGACAGATGCACAAAAAATACTATAGAAATTATATGACATTTAAAACACTGAATTTCTTGACACCTCCATATGGCTTTGCATCTTGGGATTTAAGTACTTAGGAAGTTTAATTTCTCTCAGATGAAATAAAAGTTTATTCAAAGCATTAAAACTAAGTTTTCATTAGGTACTGTGTTTTTATAAAAGTATGGAGTTGTGAAATTGTTAAGTCACTAAAAATGTTTCTTGTGGAATTTAATGTGTCTTCAGTATGCTAATATCAGTTTTCAATGGTTTTTACTCAATAGAACACCACTTGCTCAACAAGCAAAAGGCTTTAAACTCGATCTCCAGCACCCCTCTTATGAACATAGACAATGACAACATTTTATAAAATGAACACATAGTGATATGTATAAACAATTTCCCATTACTTAATATTTAATAATATACTTTCCACAATTATTAAAAAATCTTCATCTCTTAAATTTTATACATTTCTTTATACTTAGAGTTGTCCAAAAATTTTTACTATTGACTCTGTATTCTCATAGATAGACCCAAAATAATTCATGCCAACTAATGCAAAATATTTAAAAATTTGAATAGTATCTAACAGTTTATACTTAATATTTAATTGGGCTTAGTTATTACTTATGTAACAGCTTTTCCAGAATGTATTTTTAGCTTCTTCTACAGGACATGTGGGGGGTCACATTTATTCACATTTCAACACTATTTAAAACAATGGAAATTATGCTTTATATAGAGAGCTATGAAGTTGTGTTTATTATTACTATTATCTATTTCATGTTCTTGTTGTAGGTATACAATATTAGCTTTTGAAAAATTGCATCTAGCTAGTAACAGAATTCAATTTTCTCACATTCCAAATTTTTAATTCACAAGGTGATTAATTTCTCCCAATGCAGTTGAAATTCTCTTCCTTAGACAATATGTAATAGAGCATCATGTAATAGGCTTCATTAGTTTGCTAATGTCAAATAAGTGAAACAAATATGAATTTAAGGAAGTTCAAAATAAGAAACACAATCAATAGTCATTTCTTAGAACGAGAATTAGAAGAATACTGCCAGTAGAAATGAAAATAGAAATATTTTTGTGTATGCTGATATGTGCTGAAGATTTTGTGTGTGTGTTGATGTATGCTTCTTCATATTTTAGGAGGTAGAACCTTAAGCCCTAAACCAAAGTCTCTTAATTTTAGCCAAGAGACCAATACTCATTGAAGTTCTGTGTGGTTCAGAGTGTCACTACAAGGTAAAACACAGCCTTGTTAATATTTTCAGAGTAATTTTAAGGTGTTAATTGAAAAGCTAGACTTCTTCTCCATTAAGAATATCCTTCCCCATACTTATGGAGCTAGCATTTGTTCGTTTAAGGATTTTGTGAATCTATACTTGGTAGCATTTACCTTCCAAGGGAAAAAAAAAAATCAGTTACCTTAGAAAAAGAACCACCATCATTCCTTATCTAAAGTCAGTTATCCACACCCCTGAGTTGATGTGTTGGTGAGCATATATGAAGTGTCATTGTAAAGCAGAATTTATATACCATAAGAATTGTAAGACTCTTGAATTCATGTCTTTAGAAGCTCTGCTCTTTGTAGAACCCATTGCCAGGCACTATTAGCCTCTCCAGTCGAATTCATTCAGAGGAAAAAATACCTGTCTTCTATAAAATTCTGGGCTTAAAATATTTGTTCATAAGGTGGTATGTGGTTCTAATAGTTGATTATTTTCTTGAAACTTGGATTCAGTGGCAGTGTGTGTTAATATACAGAAGCTCAATAAACCCTGATGTATAGTGGAAGTAGACTAAGGACTAGAAGGATTGAACATTTGGAGTTGATTTGCCATATGACTTATATAAAGCTTCCCCCTCCGCAGATTCCTACCCTGTATTAATCTAGAGAATAAACAGGACACTTTCTCCTGTAAGGCAGTTAGGAATATGCTAGTAAAGTTTTGCAGGAATCATGAATATGATAATTTCTGCATCATGTTTAAAGTGGCACATTGAATTCTATTTTCTGTGTCATACAGGTGACATATGTGATATTTGAGTGGCCATCTCTTGGCTGTCTCAACAATGAAAATTTCTAAGGTTTTAGAAAGTTAGAGGAAGAAAAAACTCTATATAGTACAACCTTTGCTCTTATCACCAGCATATTCTATCTTAGTGAAACTGTCTTTGACAATTAATAATGTGTAGCTCTTCTGGTATGCATGACAAAGAACCCAGCTTAATCGATTTAAGCATTTTGAAAAATGCACATTTATCATCTACAGATAACTACATTTCTTTTGAGAAAAAAAAAATGAGACTTTCAATCACTTCCTAATAAAAGCCTGGCAGTAGAACAGTGAGTGGCAGATGATTGGATGATATAATTAATCATAAGTGTGAGCAAATGATACAGCAATTTGTCTTTAATACAATTGGCATAGAAGTAAATAGACTTTGTAAAAATTTTGTACTAAATAGTTTTGTAACTTTCCCGTTTCCTGTGCTTAATAGCACTAGCTATTTTTGGTAGTTGCAGCCAAAATAATATGCCAATTCTCTCTCCTTTCCTTTACATATTTGGGTTAAATTAGAATATTTAAACTTAGCTTATGGTTGCTTATATTCTCTTAGTTAAAATAGCTATTATGGTATTCCTCACCTGCCTGAATTCTAGTTGAAAGAGTAACATAAGGATGTTTTAGATAGTTAAAAAGTATGCTTAAACATATAAATGATTTAGATTAAAAAGAGAAGAGAATGAGATATAGGGGAAGATATAAATTGCTTGTGGAGAACAAGCATCACAAGATAAGAATGGGGTGACCAGCTAAAAGATGCCACTGAGTTAATGAGGAAAGGATGGAAAAGTAACAGGAAATCATTTTATTAAAATATTTTAAGTAATATTTATGATAACTAATGAGAAAAATTATGCAAACAACAGAAATGCTTAAATTTTCTTCAATTTTCACCATATATAACCTTATAAGGTAATAACTTTCCTTTTTAAAGCAAAAGGGCTAATTTTAAGGATATTTCCCATGAAGTGAATAGACTACATGGAATTTATTTGCTTTAAAACTCATTTTTAGTTTTGAAATTTTATAAAGATCCTTTAAATATTTATAAGATTTTAGATTATAATATTGTGTTCCAGTGTATGCATACATTCTAAACTGTTTAAATTGAACAGTTAACATACCCATCTTACAAATGCTTATTTTATTTTGTCAAGAACATTTAAGGTATATTCTGTGAACAATTTTAAGTACGTCATACATTATTATTGTCAGTCAGCATGTGGTATAATACACATACAGAAACTATCCCACTTCTCTGACTGAAACTCAGTATCTCTGACTGATAACTACCCAAATTAGCCCCCGAAATTCCAGGGAATCCCAGCCAGATTGGCATTGCTTCTTTGTAACTCGTGTTTTTCTTAGAGACATATCAAATATAATCTGAAGGTCCTGATAGTAAAATTATTTTTAATTTTTAGTAAATCTCTGGTTCTTAAGTTTTTCTTAAAAAATTAATCACTTATCCAATTAGCTATATTCTATTTGCTGTCAGGAGGGATGTGAGAATCAATTTTATTTGTTTATATTTTTAAAACTTGCACATTAATTTCATTAAATACTTGGGTTCATTATAAAATCTTCATGTTTGTTAATAAGGTTCTGGTCATGTGTATGCCCCACTGCCAACTTTGATGTTTTTCTTCACCCTTTGATCTCGCACATGAAAGGAACTATCACATATTTGCTTTTCTGAGTCTGGTGTGCTTTCACATGATAGTCTCTAGTCCCGTACATTTCCTGGCAAGCTTTATTATTTTGTTCTTAAGGGCTCAATAGTACTCCATTTCACATATTTCCCACAATTTTATCCATTAATGTGATGGTGGAAATCTAAGCTGAGTTCGTGACTTGGTCGTTGTGAATAATGCAATGCTTTAATAACTTTGGTTCTACAGTTGCCTGGACTATACGCTTCCTTTGATACCTTTGGGCAGAGCCAAGAGTGATATCACTGGGTCATATGCTAGTTCCATTTTTAGTTTTTATTGCATTTATTCATTTATTTATCTATCTATCTATCTATCTATCATCTATCTATCTATATTTTTGTAAGCATGCGTGTGAGTGCATGTATGAGTATAACAGTGTTTCCTGTGGTGTCCGTGTGGAAGTCAGAACAAATTTACATGGTTTGGCTCTCTCCCATGCCATATAGAGACTGGACAGTTAACTCATGTTTGTAGGCTTGGCAGCTAGCTCCTTTAGTGACTGAACCATCTCTTTATCCCTATTTTTAATTTTGTGATGAGAGTCTATACTGATATTCATGGTGATTATGCTGACTACATTCTCATTAGTAAGCCATAAGTATTCATTTTTCCTGACATCCTTACCAACACCGGTTTTTGTTTTTCTGGAGATATCCATTCAGACCGGAGAGAAGTGAAATCTCAAGGATGTTTGGATTTGCATTTCCCTCATGGCCAAAGATGTTGACATTGTTTATACTTTGTGCATTCTTTCTATTTTTTCAACTATCTTATGAATTGTCTGTGAAATTCAAACATGCATGTGATGTGTTTTGGTTAAATCTAATCCCCACTCCCTCCCTTCCATTTCCTCCCTTATCCCCTCCACCACTTTTCTCTCCAAACTTTGTGTACTCTCTTTTTATACCCACTCAGTCAACTTAGTGATGCCTATTATGTGTGCATGGGTGTAGGACCATCTACTGTAGTATAGGTAGCCTCTCTGGGGCCACATCCCTAAAGCAAACGAACTCTCCCTTCCCCAGCAGCCATCAATTTCCAATAGCTCCTCAGTTAGCAGTGGAATTCCATGTGCTCCTTCTCTATCCATGCTGGGATTTTTTACTGGATTGAATTTTTTAAATGTATTTCTATTGTCACTTGTATTTCCTCAATAGAGGGGAAATATTTTAAATTATGGAGCTAAGCCATGGAAATTCAAAATTTCAGGATATAATGAAACAAATGACATTGGAATGATGAAAGTTACAAGTCTCTACATAGCAAAAGAAGTAATCAATAGAGTGAAAGATATCATAGAGAATCTGAGAAAATATTTGCCAACCATTTATTCCACAGGCAGTTAGTGTTCAGAATATATGCGACTCAAAATTTAAACACTAACAGTATAAAATTCCAAACAATAAATGGATGAGTGAACAGAGGACTTTGTAAAGGAATAATACATATATTTATATATTCTATAATGTTTAAACATTTTTTAAAACTGTCTCCATCTTACTTAATAAACTTATGCAGAAAGTGATTTTACTTATCCTTCAATATCTAAAAGGATTAGGGTCAAAGACCACTGAAAATGCTAAAAATCCAAGGATTTATACAAACTGACAGTTTGGATCCAGCTTGATTTTATCTGTGGGCTATATTCAACTGTGTGGTCTCTTCAGCAATAGGATTGTTCCATCTAGTTCTGATGGGTGACCAAGAGAGAGAACAATTCTTCCATTGTTTTAGAAGCCCCTGTGGGGCCCCTAGCAACAAAAAGAGAGCTATCCCAAACTTGGCACTGGAACTTTTCTTTAATGACATGCCCACTTGTTCTGGGGGGCCCCATTCAAACTATGTGTTTTTTTTTCAAACAGAAACATTCAATTTTTAATGCAATTGACACTAATATGTTTGCACATGTGTTTCTGATCTCTAGATATCTGATTATTACTAGTCTCAGTCAGTTACTTTCTGAGCTCCTTGGCATCTGAGTATGGATACAAAGTCATCAGGTAGATTTCAATGGTAATGTTTTTCACATCTACTAAATATTAAGGAGCAAATTTTTATGCTTTGAAGAATTATTTTTCTATCTTTTTTAATTTAATAACCACGTGATTAGAAGAAGCATTTCATTACAGCTTTAACATATTCAGTAACACACTCCTAGCCAGAGTACATCTTTTTCAAAAGTGGCTGTAAATCTAGGTTCACCATTATTATACATACATTATACATTATTGAACTCAGTATAAGCCCTGTATATTTTAAAATGAAATAGAGATCTTTGTTAAAGGTTAAAATGTCAAACTATGTTTTAAATTAACGGAATCATTTAGTTACCTATAATGTTGTAGAGTTATATATAGAAATTCCCTATATCCTAGGTTTTGGTTCACCTACACCCATCCTCACCTTTCTTCCATACACACATCTCTGTTTAAAACTTTCTAACCCTAGAAGGGCCCCTCTACTTTCATACCACATGTGTTTTACTATATATACTTCCCCCCAAGTGCTGTCCATGAGTCTTGCTCACTGGCATCCACAGATTCATTCCAAATTAAACATAGAAATCTAGAACTTCAATGCTATGATGCACATATGAGAGAGAACATGCACATGTGACTTTTTTTTCTGTAACTCGGTTATTTGGTCATTTCATTCAGAACAATATTTTCTAGCTGAAAATTTCTGAATTTTATCTTTCTATAAGGTTGAATAGAATTTCATTGTGCATTGTGCAAGATTTTCATTATTCATTAATCACTTGTTGGACACGTAGCAGAACAGCAGTGAACCTGAACATACACGCATTGCTGCTTCAGGGTTATTTTCAGACCAATATAAAATACAAAAATAACATGCCAAATTTTATATCTTCACTGTAAACTGTGTGCCATCTGAGAAACTTTTATTGTTATAAGAACTTATTTTCAATATTGTGCTTAGACAATTACTGCAATATCAATTCCTCAATAATTATATACACAAGAAAGATTAATTTACTCTACTACACTCATGTACAAACAGATTCAGAAAGAAGAGTTTAGTATTTAGAATAAACTTTGGAATGCTATTATTTGTTAGTAGTTTTCTAAAAGCTAACGTATATTTGCTGATTACATTCCAAAAGTGTACAGACTATATAATTTTAAAGTGAAAGTCTAATTTTATTTAACTAATTGCTGCTATATTTACTTTTAATATTTATAATGCCATATTCAAATATATTATGTATTTCTTTTTAGAGATATTGCAAGATATGGTTAGACCAATATAAATCATTGGATTTCACAGTCCCATACTATTATGTTTAATCTATTCTCTTAGTTTAAAAAACATATACTTGAGGTTTCCATCTAAGCTACTATTTTCCACATTACTAGTTTTTCTTACATGGTTTATTTCTCCCATTTCTCTTATGCATTCTTGGTTTTCTTCACTATCTCTGCTATCTCACTTCTAAATTTTTTGCAAAGGCAAATACATTGCATAATATTTATTATACATTAATGTTGTGCAATTATGCATTTTACCTATTTTAATCCTTCCATCTATTACCCTATGATTTGCATTGTCTGATGATACCGTCAATTTTATCAGTATAAGTCATGTATTCAATAAGTCAGTATTGAAGGATGATATTATTTGCTTATAATAAAACTATGTTTTAGTAAAAAAATTGTGTTTTGGTCATTTTGATAAATGGTATTTGAAGTAATCTGCATCTATCTAGTAGTTGGAGTGTTGGGGTACAGGCAGCAGTAACACAGAATGATGCTGGTGATCAAGTATAACAGAGGAAAGGAATTTTGCATGAGCAGTGCTCAGTACAACTGCAGAGAAGAGGCGGGATTAGGTTTACTTGAGAAAGATGCACTCTGTTTCACAAGGGCTAACCTTGTGCCATTGAGGGGTCTTGTCTTCAGAAGTACCAAGGATATCCTCGGTATCACTGGAGCTGTGAACTTACCCAGTTATGAAGTTTCCATATGCTTAGCTGAACTGATGTGACACTTCTTGAATTTTGAATTAGTATTTAATAATTTTCAAATTTTTTTGTTTTAATCATGTGTATATATGTGTGTGGATATGTGATTGGCATGTAGGTGTCTGCAGAGGCTGCAAAATGAAATTGAATCCCTTGGAGCTGGAGTTACAGATGGTTGTGAGCTGCCCCATGAGGGTGCTGGGAACTGAACTGGGGTCCTCTGTAAAAGCATTGTACACTCCTACCTGCTGAGCTATGTCTCCATTCCCTTCATTATTCTTTAAATGGGAATTTCTTTCCCTCCCTCCCTTCCTCCCTCCCTCCCTTCCTCCCTCCCTCCCCTTTCTTTCTTTCTTTCTTTTTCTTTCTTTTCTCTTTCTTTCTTTCTTTCTTTCTTCCTTCCTTTCTTTCTTTCTTTCTTTCTTTTTCTTTTCTTTCTTCTTTCTTTCTTTCTTTTTTTTCTTTCTTTCTTTCATCTCTCTCTTCTTTCCTTCTTTCTTCTTTCTTACTTTTGTCTTTTTAAGATAGGGTCTCCCTACAACTCAGGCTGGCCTGGAACTCACTATGTACCCCAGAGGCCTCAATCTCACAGAGATTGTCCTGCTTTTGCAAGCATGTGCCACCATGCATGGCTGGAGGCTGTCTTAACCCCTCGAGAATTATTTCTATTTCCTTTAGCTATTTTTGTTTAAAGAAATCTACTTTTTGTGAAATATCGATGACTACAACATAGATAATTACCTGTAAGACTAAATTAAAATTGGAGTTTTTAAAGCAGTTACTGAAAAAAATAATTGATAAACAAATGTGAACATCTGAATAAAGGCACATGAGGTACTTTCTAGGGAAGCACACTAGTCATTCTGATTTGTCGTTTTAGAAAATTAAACCTTTCATTAAGCCCATCCTACACAGTATCATACTAAGTCATGAAAACACATTTGTGCTACCTTACAAAGTCTTCAGAAAATGTTCAAGTTCTAGTTTAAATGCCTCACTGTATAGAGTTAAGATTTTCTGTCAAATATTTTACTTAAACTGAATGGTAAGACTTAGTTGTCCCTATCTTCTTTTACAAAAAAAAAAAATTGTGATGAGACCTATTTACAGTGGCATAATTCTAATATTATTAGTTAAACATTTGGGAATAACTACTAGTCTGTCATTTGCTTCCTTTTTCTGCTGCCATTGTTTAAAATGTTTTATTTTTATCATTTTATTTTATGTGTATGAGTGTATTGCTTACATGTATGTAAGTGTAACCATGGTCATGCAACCATGTCATGCATGCCAAGTGACCATGAAGTGGACCCCACAGAGATCAGAACAGTGAGTTGGATTCCCAGGAACTGGAGTTACTGATGGTTGTTAGCCACCAATTGTGTGCTAAGAGTAGTCAGTGCTCTTAAAAGCTGAGTCATCTCTCCAGGTCCGTGTTGCCATTGTTTAGAAAGTAAAGTCTTCCAAAAGCCAACTTTCATTTTGCCTTCATCACACACACACACACACACACACACACACACACACACACAAACACATATTGTTAGATGGTTAAATCAATTAACCTATTTATTATCCAGTATTTTATAATGTTCTGTGGTAAACCACTTCTATTTTCAACATTTTCAGATGCAAAATATATGATTTATTTTACCATTTTCATATGGTTGTAAAATTGACATTCTAAACTTTTTCTTTAGCCCAACTGAAATTTTATATTCTCTTAAGAATACTTTCCAAAGACAGAAATTCCCCCACAACTCAAGGCCTTTTATTCCAAATGAAATAATATGCACCTTATAAGGAAGAAAGGCTTTTTCACCAGACCCAGTGCTGCAAGCATTTAACCCCAACTCCTGGGAGGTAGAGGCAGTCCAATACATGTGAGATCAAGGCCAGTTTGTCTACATAGAGAGTTCCAGGCTAGCTGGGACTACAGGCGACCCTATCTCAAAAACAAAAGCAAAAATGAATGCAACTTCTATTCCTTGTTATCCTTTGCCTCCTTATTACAGAATAAAAGCAATTATAAATATTAACAGATATAAAACAATTGCCATTTTCAGATTTCTTTTTAAGAAGAAACGAGAAAATATAGATTATTTTTGTATCATCAGTATTACTAGATATAAGAACATATGAAAGATAATTTTTATAGAAGCATGATATGAGAATATAAAATCTATTTAGGACAGTAACAAAAGATGTAAGTGCTGAGATCCAGATGTATCAAAATCTGAGACTCAATGGATGACCTAACATTCTGACACACATGTGCATGACGTCCTGAGAAAAAGACTGGCATTTCCTGACTATTCAACAAGTAATTTGAGGCAAAGAATATATTCACAACTTTTATCATCCATATTAAAAACTACTGTACAATTCAATGTTTAAATATTAAGGTCATGGTTTGAAGAGATGGCTCAGCAGTTAAGAGCACCGAATGATCTTGCAGAGGACTTGGGTTTGATTCCCAGCAAACACATGATGGCTCTGAACCTTCCTTAACTCCAGTTCCAGGGGATTCTGAAACCCTCTTCTGACCTCGGTGGCATTCCAGGACACAGGTGCAGTTACATATATGCAGGCAATACATCCATACACATAAAATAAAAATAATAAATAAAATTTTAAAAATTTAAATATTAAGATCACATAATATATAAACACATACATAAATTTCATGTTATCTTAAAGCAGTTTTTTTCACATATTAAAATGGAAAAGGAAATGATAAATACATTGCCGAATATTCATTCTGAATTCTTCTTCTTATAAAAAATAAGTCCTATAGCATGCCAAAATAATATTTTCAGTAACAGAGAAGTTTTTGTCAATTCATATACATGGTAATGAGTCAAACTGTAGATTGTATTTAATAAGACAAGTACATCTTAGGACTGCAGTATATTATAAGGTTGTTTCTCTGTATCTGTACCTTGTAGGCACACCCAGGAATTTTACCAATCATGGGTCAAAATTATTTTGGCAAAACATGTATCAGTATTCAACATGGATAGGCTTCCTTCCCATCAATATTCTATAAACATTACCCATAGAAAATTAGCTACCAAGTATTTACATTGTATTAGGCAGTATAAGTCATCTTGAGATGGTTTAATGTACACCTGTGAATGTGAAGAGGTAATGTAAGTCTATAAGATTTAAATCCACACATTTCCATATTCTGGAGACTTTGAGAACCAATCCTCCATGGATGCTAAGAAAAGATTTTTACTAATAAGCTACTGAGAAGCAAAAGAAACCTGTCAGTAAAATAATATACATAATACAGAAGAAAATGATTAATATACTTCAATAATCTCTGCTATCACAATTTGGTTCTCAAGAGGTGAATACTGGATACGTGACTGAGTTGAAAGCTATTAACTGTCTATTCTGGCTTGAATATGAAATGTACCCAAGTGCTCAGCTCGTCCCCACCTTATGACACCAGGTGATGAAGTGGTGAAGATTTTGGAAGTGAAGTCTCCCTGGAGGAAGAGATTCACTGGAAAGCAAACCTTTGAAGACAGTACCTGCTCCTTCCTCCCCCTTTCTGCTTTCTGTCCACCCTGAGTTAAGGAGCCCTCTCTGTCACATATTCTTCTCAATATGATATTCTCTTCTGCTACATAAAGGCAAACTGATCATGAACTGGACCCTCTGAAATCTCTGAACCAAGACCCAGAAACAATCTTTCCCCTTTAAATTTTCTTCCAAGTATTTTGGTCATAGCTATGCAAAAATAATACAGTGCTACTGTTTATTGTTTTGCTTAAATCTCTGTTGAACAAAGTACTGAGGCTCCAGCAAAACCCTGTAGGGAGCTATAATTTTACTTTCAATATAAATAACACATGTAAACAGAATTACACATTGTCGTAGCAAGTATCCGAGTTTCACTCCTGCTGTAAATGATTCTCTAATGTATGAAATCAAGCTAGTAGAAAGTCTTATTAGTGCATATTCCCCTGTGAGTCACTCGGTGGCATTCTAAATGTTTCATATTCTCACTGTGAATTCTTGCCTTAAAAATCCCATTGCTGTCGATAAAGCCATAACACTACAGTCAGTATCTAGTAGATTATACATCACAATTGAAAAGTCAAAATCTAGTAACTAATGACTATTGCAGGAAAACTAATTATATTCACAGATATATTCTCACATTTAAAAGAGATAGCATAATTAGTAAGCACTTATCTGCATCCTATCCTTTCATCCACGATGCCTTATGAAACAAACCTCAGCTGGGCAAGAGTCTTCTTCCAGGATCCCAGTGATAAGAGTTGTTAAAGAGTTAGGTAATAATGATAAAATTTCATGATCATAGAGATCTTTTCATTCCTTTTCCAAATCTATTTTAATGTATCTTTAAAATTTTTTCCATTGATGCTAATGTGATAAACTACTCCAATAAAATTTGTTGTGTCAAGCTAATTTTTATCCCCAAACAAACCAATTTGATCTATAAATTGGTGCTTTTTACATATTTCAAGATTTGGGTTGCCTTTGTTTTGGTTTGAGTACTGATGTTGCTAATAACACATAAAATTGATGAATTTTTATATGCCTACAATCCCTAGGTGATTTTTCAATCAAGTTTAGGGACTCAAAATAAGTATCTACTATCTTAAAGAGTTTGTACAGGTTAAGATTATAGACTCAGAGTAGCTAATAAATCCTCTTATGGAATTGTGGTGATTTATATATTTACCTAAGCTTGATTTTTTATTTTGTATGTTCATATTCTTTAATGGGAAGACATTACTGAATTATTTTATATTTGATGTATATTCAGGTTTTATATTTCTTTTGAATACATTCTATCAATCTCCAGTTTCCTGCTGAATCATACAATTTGCCAAATTCAGATATCATTAAATCCATAAGAATAAAGTTTTTTCAAAGTCTGCTCTATTTCTTTAAGTTTGCTACTAAATTTCTCATCCAAAAATATATTCATGTTTCAAAGAACCAATTTATAGCTATCTTTTGTTTCTCAATTTACGTTGTGTCTATTAATTTTGTCTTTGGAGTTTGCATTTCCACATTCCCATTCCTAGTGGATTTATCCTATTTATCTTTTTCTTACTTTCTATGTATCAGCTTTTTCATTACTTTCCAGTGCTTCAGTTTGAATATATACATATACTAAACATTACACTATAATATAATTTGTTCTAGACACAGTTAATCTGCTTGATTTACGTAATTGTCATTTATTTTCACACACACACACACATATATATATATATATACACACATATATACACTCATGCTAACAAATCCAAGGTTTTTATTATAGAGAAACAGTAGTGTTTGTCTTTCATCTCCTAGCCTTGTTTCCAGTGCTTTCTTTGCTTGAAATCTCTAGAGATTCTTTTATATATTCCCACAAACTTGGTTATGCATTTAAAATCATGTTTGCTCTATTGTGCCCAATATCATTTGATGTTTTGTAGTAGGATAATTTTAAAGCTTTCTAGTTCACAAAACTGCTGGAAATAATAGCATACTACTTTACCATTAACTCTTTTGTCTTAAGATGTTTGTGCTTTTAGTGTTTAGAACAACTTATCACTCCAACTTGCCTTCATCTTTGCTTGCTCCTAAGACTTTCATTTAGAACAAATTATTGTGATTTTTTTTCCTTTCACACAACAGTTCTTAACCAAATTTATACCCTCTCCCCCTTCCACTCCCCCCACCCCACCCCCTACCAGACCTCATGTATACTGTTATATATGTAAAGCCCTATCTAGACAAGCATTTGTACCCATATGCCCTTCAGTGCAAATTCATCCACTGGAGTCTAGTCAGCTTATTTCAAGATCATTGGCATGGTCTACTCTTAGATTTTCATTTTTAAAAAGATTTTGGGGGATAGAGGGGAAGAACCTAGGTCCTTTGCAAGAGCGACCAGTACTCTTTACTGCTGAGCATCTCTCCAGCCCACTAATAGTTTCCTTTTCAACACAGGTCCCCTATATTAAAATATAAATATTCTGATTCATGGTTTATTTACAGACATTTAATTTGAATATTGTATCATGATAAAATACCCATAATAATTCCTTTTTGTTGTTGTGATAAAACACTATGACATGGTGAATTTAAAGAAGGAAAAGTTTATTGGGCTTGTGGATGCAGAGAGACAAGAGACCATCAAGGTAGGGAGGCACGGCAGGAGACAGCTGGAGCAGAAAGCTGAGGGCTCACAACTTCAGGCAGGAACAGGAAGTAGAGAGAGCCAGGCCAGATGTGGACATGACTACAGACTCTCAAACCCGACCCCCCAGGGAGGTGCTTCCTCAGCATGGCTACAACTCCTAAGGTTCCATTATCCTCCCCAAACAGTCCCATAAACAGAGGACCTTGTGTTCAAGTACTTGGAGGCTGTCGGACACATTCTCATTTAAACCACCAAAATATCTTAAGAAACAACTTCGAGAATGATTTTTGTTAGCTCATGTTTTCAGAGGTATTACAACATGGTCCCTTGGCAACAATGTTTCTTAATCTGTGTTTGGTGAGAAAGAAAATCATTGTGGGGCCTATGTGGTGAAGAGAAGTAGCTCATCAGAGAACTGTCAAGTAGCAGAAAGACAAAAATGGGAGGAAAGAGAGAAGGTATCCCTTTCTAAAGCATGTCCAATGACTTAACACCTCTAAGCAGGCCAAACTTCCGGTTTTCACCTTCTATCAATAGTCCATTCAGTTATAAATCCATGAATGTAGTAATCCATTGATGACGTCACAGCCTTCCTGGTCTTTCTGATAACTCCATACACACATAAGTTTATAATTACAAAATAAGATTTTTTTGAAGTTAACAAAAAAATTATAAAAGTGGGTAACAAAATCAAGTAAATATTGAGAGAGATAATGAAGTAGAATTTTTATCTAAAAATCAGTTGAAACCATAATTGAAGTTCTATTAATCAAAATTTTTCTGAATGCAAATAAAACTGTATCAGGTGATTAGACACTTTAGACACTGTTGACACTGTCAAAAGTAAAGGAGAGCTGGGCGTGGTGGTGCACACCTTTAATCCCAGCACTTGAGAGACAGAGGTAGGTAGATCTCTGTAAATTCAAGGCCAGCCTGGTCTATATAGTGACTCCAGGACAGCAGGGGCTACAGAGAGACCCTCTCTCAAAAAGATCAAAAAAATAAAAATAAATAAAAAGTAAAGGAGAAATTTTAAGAACAGCTACTTGAGGTGAGAAGAGTCATTTCTTCCAAGAAAACAAAGATTCAGAGCTGGGTTCTCTTGGAAAAGATGCATCACAGAAAACAATTTTTTTTTTCTTTGAAGTAACAATGAAAATGTTTCTTGGAATTCTATACAGAGCAAAATGTCTTTCTAAAACCTAAGGGAAATTTTGAAATTTTGAGAAAGTCCTAAACATTATCACCAAATAATGGTGCTGAAATATGTTGATTAATTTCATTTTTAATGCTAAATGAAGCACAGTCAAGAAGTAAAAAAGAAATGTAAGAATAAATATACAGTAGAATCTAAATTTGAATTGATTCTATAAATCAATAAATTCTTATGGATTTTAAATATGTAGACATTACTGATAACTGCATACAGACTTCTGAATTAACTTTATTTAAAATTTTTATTTATTATTATTTTTTAAAGTTTTTATTGAGCTTCTGTATTCTCATACAACAGTTCTCATTCAAACCCAGACCCCCTCCCCTATCCATTCCCACTGGACCCACATGCACTCTGCCACACAAGTCCTATGCAGTCATTTGCACCTAGATGCCCTTCAGTGCAAATTCACCCACTGGAGTATAGTCAGTCTATCCAGAGAGCGTATCCAAAGCATACTCTACCTGCCCAGCAGAAACTAGCTTCAAACAGTTCTCAGTCTAGGGTTGTCCTGCCACCCTGTTCCCTTGCTCCACTCTGGGTCTTTGATTGTGTTGACATGGGTCCTGTGATCGAAGCCATCATTGCTACAAATTCACATGTGCAAGCTTCTAGTGGCCTGAAAGCCTCTGCTTCCCTGTGTTCATAAACCAGTCCTGGCTCTTACAATCTTTCTGTTATCACTTCTGCAATGGTCCCCTGAGCTGTGGGTGTGCGAGGTTCAATATAAGAGTCCTATCCAGGGATACACACTCTACAGTTTCTCTTATTCATTAAAATTTGGGCAGTTGTGGCTTTCTGTGTGCATCGCACTCTGCTGTACATGAAGCTTTACTGGTGAGAGTTGAGGGATGCATTAGTTTTCTCTCTGCCTCTTTCCCCCCTATGTTCTATGGACCTTAATTGAAGAGGTTCAACTGTAAATGTGCCACCTAGTATTTGGCCTCTCACAGATGTATATTTTCTGTGTCAGTAGCCTCCATCTATTTCAAAAAGAAGTTTTTTTGATGAATGGTGTATGGTATGCTTGTTTGTAAATATGATTGATATTTAGCATATAGTAAGGGATTTAATTTGTCTACAGATATAAAAGAGAGTTTTCTCTAGGGTGTATGTCCTCTCCTGCCATGTGTACTTGACTGAGTTTACAGTGCCACCCATGAGTTCACTCCAACTGAGGGGGACTTCAAGTCCAATTAGCTAGCTGTTGATTGCCCCCCAGATAACAGCACCACAACTGCACCAATAGAGACAACTTGCCTTGCCAGTCCTTAGGGTTATTAGGCTTTAGGCCTGGGTTGGACTATTGATAGTTTTACTCCATTGGTATTTGCATATTATCATCTAGCACTATGATAGCCAAACTTCAGTTAGAAAACTTCCAGGTCAATTCCTGCTTGATTGCTTCAAATCTTGTAGCTGAAGTATGACTTGTTTTCAGCAGTAGGGTCCCATCTACTACTCCGTAGAGAAAACAAAGAGGTTTGGCAATAGCCTGTGTCATGGATGGGTGTTTCCTTGACCATTCCCACTAACCAGTCAAAGGGGGGGTCTCCTCTGTCTGACACTGTGCCCACTACCAAGCATCTCCCAAGTATTCACATGCACCAATGTCCAGACGCCATATGTGCAACTCCCATGGCATCCTGAAGGCACCACATTTTATGTGTATGAGTATATTACCCACATGCATGCAAGTGCACCCATGTTGTGCAATATCCATGGAGGTTAGAAGACAGCTTCAGATTTCCCTGGAACAGGAGTTATAGACAGGTGGTAGCAGCCATATGGATGCTGGGAATTAAACCTGAGTCCTTTGCAAGAGCAGTTAGTAGTCTTAACTGCTGAGCCATCTCTCCAGTCCCAAATATTTTTATTTTTATATTTTTTCTTTCATACTTAATGAATTTTCTTTTTATCAAATCTACCCCTCATTCCCCTCCTTCGAATTCTCTCAGGTCACTCCCTCAACATCTGCCTCCAAAATTCATATTCTCATTTTAGATCTGTCTCTTTAGTGTTTCCTGCATGAATATGTGCTTTGCACTATAGCATAAGCAGCCTACAGGGAGCCACAACCCTGAAAAAAAACTGATTTCTGCCCTACCTGTCAGCTGTCCATTGCAGCTCCAACTATGAGGTGGGACCTGGTGAATCCTACCCCAATCCCTCCTAGGATATTGACTGGCTTCGTATTGTATAGATCCTTTGTAGGCATCCACAGCTATTGAGAGTTCGTGAGTCCAACTACCTGTCATATCCAAAAGACACCATTTCCATCAGTTCTCCTCACCCTTTGGCTCTTAGAATCGTTCCACCCTCCCCTCTTCCATGATGTATAGATTGGGGTTGTGAGTATAGATATGTTATTTGAAGATAAGCACTCCACAGTCTTTTGTTCTCTGAGCTTTGATGATTTGCATTTATTTAAGCTCCATTTGCTGCAAAGAAAAGCTTCTTTCATGAGGGATGAGAAGTGGACTAATTTATGGTTTTCAGGATAAGTATTTAGAAGTCACTTTGGATCTGTATCATTTTAGGAAAACTATAGTAATATAGTCTCTCCAGCCACAGATTCTTATCCATGTTTACATCAATTTCCTCCTCTGGAGTGGGCTTCAACTTAAATCAGGCAGCAGTTAGTTATACCAGATGACATCATGCCACTAAATTATATTTCATTAAACCAAACCTGCTCATTCAGTTATATATTTTCTGTTGCTTTCCTAGTTTAATGCACAGCTGAAACATAGTGATTGAAGTTATACAGCAATAAACTCTAAGATAGTTATCTGTCTCTTTACAAAAGGGTTTGTTGAATAGTGAGAAGAAAAGGAAAAGGGGAAAATAATTCAGTGGAGGCAACTTGGGAACGGAGATGATAATACAGAGAAAGAGAGGGGGGAAGGAATGACTAATAACCCTAACTGGCAACTGGAAGGGAGGTATCTCATGCCATGCCCAAGACTGGGCTTTTGGGCATGAATGGGTAAGAAGGGTAAGAATGTTTGAATATAGGGCAGTTTATGGAGACATAGACTAACAAAGACTCCATGTTCAGGCATTGTGAAATCTCCCTTTTAGTTGTTGATCAGGGGAATCAAAGAGACTCCCAAAACTAAAAAGGTTGTTGTCATTCTTCTTGACTGCCTTCGAGAAGTTAGATAAGACCCACATTCTGTACACAAGATTTAAAAAAAAAATGGAATTTTAAGTAACCTCATGCTTCCTCCCTGAGGTTAGCCCTATAAAGTATCAGTAGGTGATGTGCATGCTGGCAAATGAGAAATACAATTAAAGGTCCTACCAAGCTCTAAAGCCCTAGAGTCACAACAATAACTGGTTTGTCAAAGTATCACTGAGAATGCAACAGTTGCACTTTTACCTTGGGAGTAACCAACAATTGTTTTTTATTGTTGTTGTTGTTGGTTTTTCTCCTAATGTGTCTGTGACTGAATTTGAATTCTTCTTTTAAAAAAAAAATTGAGTTTTTGTATTTCATACAGAACTTCTCAGTCAGCTACCTAATTTGATTAAACTCCCATTCAAAGGGAGAAAACTCAGGTGTGGTAATGTAAACAATACACAGGGCTCAAGTGGCATAGATCTTAGAGGAAACCCCAAAAACTATCACATGGCTAGACTGATGTAATTTCTCACTATGTGCAAAATATGTATCCTTATATTTATAGATGAATGTCCCAGTCACCAACAACTGTTTAATTGAACTTAAAAAACCCACTCAGTAAGAAGGAAGTCATGTCTAGGACTGAAATCCTAGCCAAGTGTCTGTGGCTGAAGAAATCATAGGCCCTAGAGGAGAAACACTAGCACCATTTCTAATTATATTCTAAATTCTAGTATAATTTATAATTATATTCTAAATATTTTTTGTTACACCACAGTTAAGTGTAGCTTTCAACCATCATCAAAGAAGCCTCTTTTTATAGTACCGAAGGCTGCTACAAAGACCAACATCTGGTCAAATGCAGAGAAAACATATCACTGGATTTCACAGCCACAGTTTATCCATCTCCAACAGGAGCCTTACATTTAAAGTTCAGAGAACATTGAGAAAGAGTGTGTGGAAAGAGGATTGGGATGCCTGCTGTGAAATAGTGTCTAGATGTGACAAGGAACCTGCTTCAGGGAGACTGTCTCAAACAACAACAACACATAATTTATGTATTTCAACAGTGAGTTTTTAATATGACTTGAACTGGCTTATTCTTGCCATCACATTTTTTTGCTGTAGTTGCTTATATGCCAAATGCCGCCCTGTCATGATACAACACAATCAAGAATTCTAAGGTGACAGTTTTCCACTAACTAAATATGTCCCACATGGCTAAAACCTTTAAAAAAATATTGTTCAGATCTGATCAACTTTCTATATTAAGATAAGAACATAAAATAAAAAAAAATTATAAATGCCATACAATATTTGAAATAATATAAGGATATGCTTCCTATATTATGAAGTATATGTAATTATAATAAATTCTAACTACAATTGCTTTTAAAAGTGTAAAGCTACATACCTCCACGGCATTTCACTACACGGGTACATTCACATACATGCAGGCAATACACTCATATGCATAAAACAAAAAATAATAAATAAAATATTTTAAAAAGTGTAAAGCTATGTTGAAATGCCTTGATCTTACAAGCACATGAAAAGATTAATGCCTTTTCTTTAAAGCTATTTCAGAATTAACCTACATCAGAAACTAAAGTCCTTTACCTTGAACACAAAGAACTTTTACGTTTTTATCATTGACAAAGTAACCAATTTTTTCCTGACATACAATGTAAAAAAAAGCTTTATTGATATGTAACTCATATAACATTTAATTTGGGAGTGGAGAGACCACTCAATGGTTAAGACCACTGGCTACTTCTGAAGAGGACAAGGGTTTGATTCCCAGTACCCACATGGCAGCTAAAAATTGTAACTCCACTTCCAGGGTATCTGATGCCTTCTTCTGACCTCCACAGGCATTGCGCAACATGGGTGAACTTACATACATGCAGGCAATACACTCATACAAACAAAATAAAATAATAAAAACAGTAAAAGAAAAAAAACATTTAATTTGCCAATGTGCCCAACCCAGTGATATTTGGTGATGTACAGTCTTCAGAGGATTGGAGAATCATTACCAATTTCAATTTTGGAACTTATTTTTGAAAGTTTCACAAATCCATACAATGTTTTGTGATCATATCAATCCCAACTACCTTCTTATCCCTCCCACTCATGCTGGCCTATCCTCTGACATTCATGATAATAAAATGTCTATGTTTTCAAGTGCAATTCTATTAATGATAAAAAATAAAACAGCGAGCATCCAATGACAATGTTAAGAAGTGAAAGTTCATTTCTGTAGCTGCAGTTACATTCAACAGATATTTAAGCAAAATACTATTTTAGTATTAAACACCTTTTAAGTAAATAACATTCTTCATGTACATAAGAACTTTAGACAACCATACCAACTTATCCCCTCTTTATAATAAGAATTCCACAAAGAAATATAAATGACAGGAGCCTGGGCTATACATCATTAATTGCAGCATTCTTTTTCCTCCTCAGTAATGTCAGAACAATAAATATGGTTGATAGAATAAAGTAACACACAGTTAGGCTAAAGTATTTTTCTGTACTACATTTCAGGACATTCGGAAAGAGACAAGAATCATTAGATATGGCCAATCACATCTGTACTCATAACGAAACCTTTCTATAATTGATCAAAACCTGGAATCTTGTTCCTTCTCCAGGAACAGGTCTGTAAGTTTCTTGTCTCTGTTACTAAACACCTGAAAAATGCAACTTAAGGGAGGAGGGGTTTATGTGAACTCATGTTTACTGAAATTACAGGCCACCCCATTTGGGAGCACAGCAAGAGTGACTTGTTTCACAGGATCAGGAGCTTGAGACTCAGGTGCTTCACATCTTAATGGATGAAGAGGATTAACACTCTGTCAGAATCAGGGCCCTAACTCTCAAAGGCTTGCTTTAGTGACCAAGCTCTGTTAGACAGGCTCTAGCTTCTAAACATTTCACAGCCTCCCACTACAGCACCACTAGCAGAGGACTAGATGTTTAAACATATGAACCTGAAGGGACATTTTATATTCAGGTCTAAAAGGTAATAATCTCTCATCTCCGTTAATATGTTTATAATTTTCATGTTCTGACTTGATTTTTTTCATCCTCATTTTTCTTCTACAGCCCCACATGGTCTGCTTTTTTCTATTTTTGGAACTTGATTTTATATAATGTAGAATTTCGGATCCTTTAATTTCAATGCCAGATTTTGATATTTTCCTTAGCATGAACTTAAGGTATCATCTTTATATGCTGAGTCATTTTTAATTTAGTGGGGGATTTTTTCTTTAGCAGTCTGTAATGTTTATAAATAGCATGCAGCACCTAAGACAGTCAGCATTTATTAAGAGGTATTAAATGAAATACTAGTTACCGATTCTTGATTGCAAATAGCCAAGCCTTCATATTCCATAAGCAGGATTGGTTCTGCACTCTGGTGATAAAATTAGAGCACACTTTCATTGGAATAAATGGCATGAACCAGAATATATAAAAGAAGAGATATTTTAAGTTCTCAATGGGAAGAACTATATCTCCTTGGAGGCATCACATGAAAATTAAATTTGTTATAGCAGGATATTGTAATCACTTCTATTTAATTTATTAACCAGAACCTCCTGTTCAAATAGCAGTATTAGGGTTGAAAGAAGCGTGATATGATGCCCGATTAGCTCCAACATTCTTCCCTGGAGTTATTTGAAAATAGACCAGGCTTAATTGGTTCCTGTAAAACTATAACTAAATATAAAAATAACATAAGTATAAATTTTAAAGTGTATTCCTGATTCTCTGAAAGACTTCATTCCACCTATCTTCCCCTCATGCTGTTAGAAGACAGAAATAAAAGAGAAGGTGTAGCTTTGTATATTTATAACCGTGGTGGAAATTTCCATTATACATTTCCTAATATAACATTCTGCATATTTAGATCTCATTTGAAAGTCACACCCAGAGCTATTTTTTTCTTAAAGATATTTTTTCAAATAAAATTTTAAAAAGCCCTCTGAATTTTCACCTTGCCTTGGAACTTCAGACTGGTTTTCAATATTTTAAAGACTGAGAATTTCTGCAGCAATTAAACATGTTTAAGAATATTTAGCTGAATATATTCCAAATATGTGTGAGAGGAAGTGCTCATGAAATCTAGGAGCAGAAAAGTGGTATTGCTTGGTGTGTCTGAGTAGGATTTTCTTGTAGTTTTTTCTCTTCCTAATTTTCAAATATTTATTATTTTTCGTGTGTGTATGTGTGTGTGTGTGTGTCTGTGTGTGTCTGTGTGTGTGTGTAGAGTCCAGAAGTGTTAGAATCCCCTGCATCCAGAATTGCAGGCAGTTGTGAACCACTGGATTTGGATGCTGGGACCACACTCACGTCCTTTGCAAGAGCAGCACAAGTTATTAATCACTGAGTTGTGTCTCCAGCCCCCATATTTAGTCTTTCGTAATAGCACATTTCCAATACGGAGGGTAGGTCTTTGGTAAAATTCAAGTCACTGGGGACTTATTTGCACTAGTCTCTTGATAAAAGAAAAATGCAGTTCATTGGAATAGTTTGAAAAGTTCCTTTGTATAGCAATCAGACACCTTGATATTGTAGGCATAATGAAAATGAACAAAATGCAAGCTAGTCAATCTAATGATCTTTGTGCAAAGGATTTCTTAAATTTAGTGCTCTTCTGCTCAGTATAGGCTGCCCTGAGACTCACCTAGAATGTTTTTGCAGATATTCTGTTATCTAGGTGCTATCCAAGACTAGTCATTACCTCATAGAAAGCAGCCTGGCAATTGTATTTTTGTAAAACACTCTAGGTGATTCTAATAGCACAGTCAAGGTTAAGAGCCATCTCTCTGGTGTTTCAGTTTTCACATTCTGTACAAATCTGCTTCTCACTCTTCTGTCATTCATACTTTTACTACAAGCTTAAGATTTCATCGCTCCTTCTGCTGAAGTTCTAAAGACATATTGGACTGACATAAGCAATTAACTCAACTCCTTTTGCACATTATGTTTGTGCCTGTTGTTTTTAAATAGGCTGTATATTTTTATTTCCCCACTTGAGCACATCTGAATTTGTACAGGAGATCATTGTTTGAGTCAAAGATCTACAAGCAGCCATGTTTTTTTTCCTATTGAGTTAGTCACAAAGAAATAATAGAAAAAGATGGACAAGGAAGAAGAGAGGAAGAGGAGACAGGAGAGAAGAAGCAGAAGGGAAAACAGTCAAGGGAGGAAAGGAAGCTTCGAATTCTTACTCAAAGCCAAACATAATAATCACTGAGTTAGGAATTATCTATTCAACACACTCCAGTTTGACAATTATTCTTAGTGTGCTATTTCATATGCCTTATTAGCAGAAACACGTTACAATATTTTTCAAGCAACATATGCACATTGCATCAGGTATTCATTTGTTCATTATCCAAAAGCAATTTTTATCCTTTCAAAATAAGTAATACTAAGTTTACCATAATATAAAGTTAGTCTTCTTTGACTAAATCAAGTATTCAAAGCATCCTGTTTTCCATTTCATTTGTAAGTAAATTTGTAAATTAACCAAGGTATTTTCTTAGTATTTTTAATTTTTAAATTTTTATTTTATATGTATGAGTGTTTTGCCTGCATGTATGTTACTGCATCACATGAGTGGGATGCACATGAAGCCAGAAGAGGGTGGTGGATCCCCTAGAACTAGATATACAGACAGTTGTGAACTGCAAAATAGGAGCTGGGAACCTAACCCAGGTCCTCTGCAATAACAGTCAGTGCTTGTAACCACTGAGTTGTCTCTCCAGCAGGCTTAACTATTTTTAAATAGAGAAGAAATGTCACATTTAATCAATTATAACATAGCTTGCTTAAGATCAGTGGACACACAAAGAATTTAAGCAGTGCCATGTCCTAGTTTGTACAGCTCAAAACATTTTTTTAAGTTTTATGCTTTCCATTTTCTAAACTTCACATTAGGGCATGCAATAAAACATAACATATATTCACTGTTTATCTTTTCAGGCAATACTTCAGCCATTAATATAAAGATAATGGTGATCCTGATTCAGAATTTTGCACACTGGATCATATTTTGAAACTGCTGATTAAAAGTGAAGTGGGAGGCTGAGCATGGTGGTGCATACCTTTAATCTTAGCACTTGGGTGGCAAAGGCAGGCAGATCTCTGAGATCATGGACAGCCTGGTCAACATAGCAAATTCCAAATTTACAAGAATACCCTGCCTTAAAAAAAGAAAGAAAGAAAAAAGTGCAAAGAAAAAGAAAGTGGGAAGTTTACTGAAAGTCCTTGTGAAAAATGCAGGATTTCCAAAGCTTGGGGCTGATAAAGTCAGATGATATAAAAAATGGTATGCACATCATCCTCTGGAAACTACTTCTCCATCAAACAAGCCCTCTGAACTAGAGTTTAGGTATTCTTAATTAATTTTTTTGTTTTTCATACATGAGTATTGCATTTATTTAATTTCTACCCTTTCTCTACCCTATCCAGCTCTTCCCTGATTCTCCCCACTCATTCTCAATTTCCTGACCTCTTTAATTATTATTGTTACACATATACCTATGTACATTATATACATTCAACTTACTGAATCCCTTCAGTGATGTTAGTGTCTACATATGTTTAGGACTGATCACTTGGGATTGGACAGCCTATCATAGAAGTTATCACTGGAGAAAACTGATTCTCCTTCTCTCTGGGGACATTAATTACCTGTAGCTCTTGAACTGGATTTGGGACCATGTGAAATTCCCCAGATCTGCATTGGCATGTCAGCTGGCGTTGTTACTGTGAAGGTCCTGTTTAGGCTATCAACAGATGCATCTACTATGAACTAATCAATGGATTAATCCACTGATGCAATTTCCTTTCTGACCCATTATCTAGGATCAAACCTTCCGCACATAAGATTTTGTCGGGCATGATTCACATTCATACCATAATTCTATCCCAGGCCCACAAATAGTTCATTTCCACTTCAAAGTGAAAAATACATTGAGTTCCTATCCAAGATTCCCCGTAGTATTATTAACAGTTTTATCATTTCTCTAAAGTGTAAATTTATTTTCTCTGCTGAGTCCCATTGTAAACTATCATCTGTAACTTTAAATTATGAATAAAGTATCAGAACAGAAAATGTCCAAAATTCATCAAACACTGAATCCTATAACTCCATGTCTAGCATCTGGAAAACACGTTCATATAATGTAAGTTCTAAACATTTTCAGAAGCCCCAGCCTAGTAGTATTGGCCTCTGCAGCCTATGTGTCCTCTCTCCTAGCTAGTTCTGCTGCCTGCCTTGAAATCTGGGTAGAAGTCTCCATGACTCTTAAACTCTTATACCCTACATGCTGGAAATGCAGGTGTCATGTAGATGATATGAAGGTCCTATGTTGGACTAAACAGTGCATATTCTCCATCCTTCATCTTTGTACCATGGTGACAGTAGCTTCTGAGTGCCTGGATGTCTGAACCTGTGGAACACTTTCCCCAGGAAGCCCACTTCACACTGCAGGACATCCTGATGATCTCTTCTTAAAAATAAGTCATTCAGGGGAGCTTATAGCTTTTACACCCTTGAAACTGCAAAGTGTGGTGAGGAAAAAAAATGTTATCAAGGCAGCATCCCTATTGGTTTATGTTTAATGCTACTAATCTCTTCCATAATCATATACCCCTTAGCCCTCTCTTCGAAGTTTTTCCAATTTGGGCTAGATTGTAAGTTTTTAAACCTGTAACTCACTGCTGTTTGCTCACAAGTTTTACAGTTAATTTAGCCATTTTGGTTACAACCTAAATGCTTTGTTGCCTTAGACGTTCCTGTGTCATATTCATAATTAGTCTATCATCCTTAAAGTCAGCTTCCCAAAAGAGGTTCGGGACAAGGACAAATGTAACTAAGTTTTTTGTTGTTGTTTTTGTTGTTGTGGTGGTTGTTGTTGTTTTTAACCAGAATGTAACACAAGTGACCTCAGTTTAAGCCTAACAGAGTTTTCATTTCCACCTGAAACCTCCTAAGAACTGATGTAGTCTACATTGCTAGTAGCCTTCTGGTGTTCTGTTCTCAAATCTGAATCACTAATAATTCCACTTAAAATAGTTTAAATTTTTTAAAAATATTTTTTATAATTTTTTTTCATTTTATGTGTATGAGTGTTTTACCTGCATGTATATAAGTGCACCCATGTCATGCAATGCCCACGGATGTCAGAAGATGGCTTCAGATCACCTGGAACTGGAGTTATGTATGGACAGTTCTTAGCTGCCATGTGGGTGCTGGGATTTGAACCCCAGGTCATCTGCAAGAGCAGCTAGTGTTTCTAAGTGCTGAGCCTTCTCTCCAAACCCCAAAGTATTTTATTTTTTTTCTTAGTCTGTTTTCCTAAATTTCTCCTACAACTATGTTCTAGGACTTCTGAATTCTATGACCAACTACAGTCACACTGAATGCCTCTGTTTCTTGGGACCAATTTTTTGTGCTAGATGGCTTTGACAAAATACCTGACACAAACCAGGTAAAACAGGGAAAGACTTCTTTTGTTTCATGGTTTCAGAAGATTCAGTTGATGATTACATGGATCTTTTCTATCTGTTCTGTGATGAGGGAAAACATCAGAGCAGAGAGCATGCCCTTAAAGGAAACTCTTAACTCCTCATTGAACAGACAGGAGAGACAAAGAAAGGACCTATGGGAATCTACATATTACAAATGCATGTTCCCAGTAGACTAATTCCTTCCACCAATCCAGGCCTCCTAATAACCTGTTCAAATCTACCTAACACTGGACTTAAACCCTTAATGAGCTTACCATTTTAATGTAATGATCACCTCTCAATAATCTAGGATCTGAGAGCAAGCCTTCAATACATGTGCCATTTGTGAGGAACATATAATATTCAGACCATAACACATGTGCATATTCATAAATTTCATTGATCTTGATCTTCTAATTTTTATTCTACCTTTATCGTCATAGAATAATCCCTCTCTTCTCAATCTTTTGGTTAAGATCAAATCTTTAAAATAACCTCTAATCTTGACTTTTTAAAGATATTTTATTATTTTTATTTTATGTGCATGAGTACGTGCCTGCTTGTATGTCAGTGCACCCATGTTATATCATGCCCACTGAAGTCAGAAGACGGCATCAGATATCCTGGAACTGGAGATAAGGAGAGTTGTTAACTGCATGTGGGTGCTAGAACTGAACCCAGATCTTCTGAAAGAGCAGGAGTTCTCTTAACCACTGAGCCATCTCTTCAGCCCCTAATCTTGTTTATTTAAAAATTTTCTTTTGTAGTTATTTATTGTATGAATATGAATGTTTTGCTTACATTTATTGATGTATACCTTATGTGTGCCTGGTGCCAGCAGAGGATAGAAATGTGCATTGTAGTCGCGGATGGCTGTGAACTGTCATGTATCCTAGGAATCAAACCCAGAACTACAGCAAGAGCAAGTGTTTTTAACCTCTGAGCCATTATCTCCAACCACTCATCTGGACTTTTTCCATTATTTACGTTATGTGTTGCTGAATCTATTTTGTAAGTGTATTGTATACTGCTGAATAACTCTCACATTTAGTAGACATTATCAAGTTATTTTGATATACTGCTGAGTTTGTTTTGTAAAATATATTGACTAGCGCCACTATGAGGTGAGATAACACAAGTAATTTTGAAATCCACTGTTTCTTCACCAGGATGTTATTTAGAGGCAACAGTGTGTTCTTTTCATTTCCCATTGACCCTCGCAGCTAGCTATGCTCATATGGTTGTTTTCTAATCAGTGAAACCCAAACACTTTGTTTAGGAGTTCAAAGAAAGATGGTGGCAGAAAGTTCTTTTGGAGTCAGGAGGACATTCTGCCCTTATCCCTGATTTCCATAAAAAAAAAAAAAAAAGATAGTGATGGATTCCTGAAGCTGCTGTGGACAATGATTTTGCTTTGAAGACTAAAGCCAGGAACAGTAGAATGAAAAGTTTGATAATATCTTTGTCCCTCCATGACTAGAAAGCACACAAGGCACACAGCCAGTCCTCTAATGTCTAATTTTAGAACAGGTATATTGAAGATAAGCTGTAGGACATTTGTAAGTCTATTAATGTAATAATTATAGCAGTCTAATTTAATATTTTATGGGTTTAAACCTTAAAGAATACAAGACAGGCCTTGAGAGTTGACATACCAAAAAGACAAGAATACCAGACATGTACCAGGTCTTTCTCTCTGTTTCAGTGAAATACAAAAAGAGAACTATTTCTCTTTCTTTTTTCCTTCCATTTCCCTCCTTCCCTCCCTTCCTTTCCTCCTTCATTAATGTATTCATGTATTTCTAATTATACAAAAAAGGAAATGCATTCAATATAATGTCACTTGTTACCCCTCAAAAGAATTGATAACAAACAAAGAATCAGAAGGTCCTGCAGTTAAAACACGAACATTTTATTCTTGGTTAATAGCATTAAAATGGTTTCTTTCCCATTACTTAATGTAAAATAGTATTTCAATTGTTATATGTTAATAAAGAGTTGTTTTACATAAGTAATACTAAAAAAACATATAAAACACTGAAGTCCCATCTTTAGAAAATTTCTCCAATTATTTTAATAAATAATTTTAATAAATAGTGTGTGAATTCTGAAATTTATCTTTGGCTATAATCACATTAAAAGATAAAGAATTTAAACACAGGAAGTAATCTGATTGAAGGCAGCCACGGAAAACATCACAGATTTTTTTTCACTTGAGTGACTAAGCAAAAGCTGTGGTTAATTATAGATGGAGGGTGAATGAAAGGATTAAGATTAAATAACTTTTTAATTTCTTAAGAGTTCTCCATACTGATTTCCACAGTGATTTCAAAAGTTTGCAGTTCCACAGATAGTGGATGAGGGCTACCCTTTCTCCATATACATCAGCATTTGGCGTCATTGTTCTTACGAATTCTGACTGGTGTTAAATGAAATCTTAAAATAGTTTAATTTGCAATTCCATAATTACTGAGAATGTTGGCTACTTTTAGCCATTGTTATTTTGTCTTTCAAGAGCCCTATGTTCAGATCTATAGTCCTTTTTTTTTTTAAATTGGGTCACTTGTTTTCTTCTTTGTTTTTTGAGTTATTTGAATAGTCAGGATATTAATCCCCTATCAGATTAATTCAAAGCTGGTGAATATCTTCTCCCACTCTGTAAACTTCATTTTCACTTGATTGGTTATTTCCTTTGTAATACAGAAACTTTTTAGTTTAATTAAGTTCCATTTGTCAATGGTTGACCTTAATTCCTGAGAAACTCATGTTCATTTTAGTAAGCTTTTTTTTTTTTTAACATTTATTTCTTTTACGGTACTGCCTATGTTTTACTTCTAACAGTTTCAGCATTCCAGACATCACATTGAGTTATTTGATCCATTTGGAGTTAACCTTTGTGCATGGTGATAGGTATGGTTCTATTTTCAATCTTCTACATGTTCAGTTCCAGTTTTGTCAGCACAATTTGCAGAAGATGCTGTCTTTCTTCCAGTGTGTGCTCTTGACATTTTGTTAAAACTTGGATTGCTATAATTCCATTCACTCGTGTTTTGGTCTTCAATTTTGTCCAGTTTTTTTACAAGTCTGTTTTGTGTCAATACTAAGCTGTTTTTATGACTCTAGTTCTGTAATATTGATTGAAGTCTGTCATGCTGATCCCCCTAGTATTGCTCTTTGTGCTCAGGATTCCTTTGGCTATACAGAATCTTCATTGTTTCCATAGGAACATAGAAAAAGGCTTTACTTCAGCATCCTATTGAAAGATACTCATGCCTAAATATACAAGTGCATGTGTATAGCTGAAATCTACATAACAAAAAAATACAGTGCCATTTAGGAGAAAAGTCCCTTTGAATTACTATTAGTCAGGGTAGCCCAAGAGACTCCCAAAACAACACAGGTTATTGCCACAGCTCTTGATTGCCTCCCAGAGCTTGAAGGTAAGACCCTATTGCTGAATACAGGCCACTCTTCAGACATAGGACATGGAATAATCCAATCAAGCTGGAAATGAACAGGAAGCCTCTTCCCTGAAGACCAAGTCTCATGGTATCAGAAGATACTATTCAGGCTGCTAAGATAGAAAACCAGTGAATGGTCTTACTCACTGTAAAATCTAATGTCAACAATGACTAGCTTAGCAAGCTATTTTTATTGGTGCAGTAGTGCCTCTTTTATTTCAGGGCTAATTCACAACTATTTGGAATTAAGGCATACTCAGTGGGAGGGAACTTTTTTGGTGCTCTAATCATAGCCAAACACAAATGGCTGAAGAGGTCATAGACCCTAGAGAAATACTTAGTCTTATCACAGCCCCAGAACAACCCAATTTCTTACTTCATTGTAAATATGCATTCTCATATTTACATATATATATATATGTACATTAATTTAGGCAGGGGGCAGTGGGATGAATTTCAGATGGGGGCACTAAATACCATTAACACTTATTGTATGAAAATCACAAAAATTCAATAAAAAGCATAAATATTTTTAAAAGATTAAATGACTTACAAACTTTTCATTCCTTTGCTCTTTTTCAATTTTGTAAAGCAGTTGTATTAGGGTTTGGGGAAGGTTTCTGTATCAAAACATGAAGAGGGAGCAAAGATGACAAGATATATCTCCTTGTGCCCATCAGGGCAGTAGCTTCTCCTCTGCACTGATTCGATTGGTCATCCCTGGAGTGGGACAAACCCCAATTTATACCATCAAGGTAACTCGGTCAGCACAGAATTGAGCAAGGGAGAAGGCTCTGAAATTGGAGCATGCTTGTCAGGCAGGGTTCAAGTTGATTAAAATAGCCTTTTAGAAATTCTCAAGCAAAAACATCTTTATGAACTTCAGTTCTCATCAATAGAATTTCTGCATTCATGCTGTTCATGTAACATCATGTATGTAGGGTTTATTCTAGTGTTAAGAGATTAATGGTAAGATATAATAAAGATTTTGAAGTGTTGTTTAAAATTCCACTTGAATTTTTGCATTAAATCATAGCTATAAACAAATAGTCTTTTAGAATTAATTGTAATGGAATTTTTGCAAGTTTCACGCAACATAGTTCAGTAATATTTAGTTGCCTTCCCTTACCTGCATCCACTCTTACCAGGGTCCACAAAATTCTGTATATATATTAAGGTGTATAGAGCTATGTTTATATCCTCCAAATCCTCTTCAGTGTGGGTTAATCCACTGAAGTCTGGTCTGCCTACTTGGAGTCTCATACTTAAATGAGACATAATTTCCCCTTCCTAGCAGTCATCAGTTGTGAATAGTTCCTCATGAAGGGTTGGGGTTTTTACTCACTTGTCCATTTCTATGCTGAGATTATGTCTGGCATAAGCTTACTTGGGCCTTGTCCATGCTGTCACCATTGCTGTGAATTCCTATGACTACCTGATCAACTATCTGGAAAATTCTGCTTCCTTGTGGCCATCTACTACCTCTGGCTCTTACAGTCTTTGCATCCCTACTTACAGAATGATCCCTGAGCATTTGGAGGCAAAATTTTGATATAAATGTCTTATTAAACATTAAGTAGTTTGTGGACTCTTACTCTCTCCACATTGATCAGTTGTGGGTCTCTGTGTTAATCACCACATGCTGTATAAGGATGCATCTTTGCTTAGAATTGAGAGATGGAATTATCCATTGTTATAACAATAAGTCATTAAAAACCAGTTTAGTATGGTATCTAGTGAGCAGAACAGTTTTATTAGGTTTTATCCCATGGCCTATGGATTGTCAAACCTCAGGTTCCTAGGCCTGATATCAGTTTCAGGTATACGCTCTCTCTTAAGAAATATATCTTAAATCCAATGAGGAAGTAGTTGGATATGCCTATAATTTCATGCCACTATTGCATCAGTAGGGAGATCCTTGCAAGGACAATTGTAGATAAGAGCATTCACATCTGGGTAAGGTCCATACTAAATATTCTCATCAGGAAGCTTTCATAGCACCTTCCATCACTATGAAAGCTAGACAGTACAGATGACCATTGAATTCAGCACCAGCTTGATTTCTTTGTTCATTCTTTGTTTGTTCACATATGTAGTGGTTTCAGCAATGGAGTTCTTGTGAGTAACCAAAAGCCGGAGCAATGGCCAATATTGTTTGAAGGTCTATGGGACCCCTGTCAACTGCTTTTAGAGAGAAATTCTATTCCTTGACATGGGCTTTTTCTTTGCAAGCCTATGGTGTTCAGTAGGAGTAATGTCTTGCTGCTTTAAGGTAACTACCTTTAATCTATTATTATAATAAATATGTGTATACTTTAAGCAGTTTTTATATTGATGGTTTCTATATAGTTTTTCTAAAGACCCTTAGTGTAACTTATTCCACCCCATACTCCACCCTCTGCCCTACCCTCCCATTCCCCACCCCATTTAACCCTTCCTACTCTATTATTATCCTTTCCCCTTTATGTCACTGCATTCTACCTCCCCTCACAGGAAGCCTCCTCCCACTCATCCATGGCTCTTTATTAGTTTCTTGACATCTCTGAATTTCCAAAGTGAAATGTGCATATCTAAGATGTCAAAGCTAGCATGCAGCTATGAGAAGGAATATGCAATGGTTGTCTTTCTGGTTCTGAATTATTTTACTTAGGGTTACTGTTTCCAGTTCCATCCATTTACCTGTGAATATCATAATTTTTTAAGAGCTGAATAATATTCCATTCCTTATATGTACCATAACTTCATCATCCTTTCATCTGTTAATGGGCATTTAGGTTATTTCTAATTTCTGGCTGGAGTAAGATGAAATCTCAATGTGGTTTAGAATTGTATTTCCCCAATGACTAAAGATGTTGTACATTTTTAAAAGTATTTCTCAGCCATTTGTGTTTCATATCTCTTCATCAACTTGCTCCAAGTTTTGAGTTGTTTCATTTTTTTTGATGTCTAGACTTTTTGAGTTCTTTGTATATCCTATGTTATAATATACCAGTAGATGGAAAGACCGCATGCTCATGGATCAGTAGGATTAATATTGTGAAAATGGCAATGTACAAATTCAATGCAAAACCCATAAAAATTCCAACATGACTTTTCCCATAAATGAAAAAAGTAAGCTCAGGCTTCATATAGAAACACAAAAACCCTGGATATCCTTCATAATCATGAATAACAAAAGAACTTCCAGAAACACTACCATCCTTGATTCCAAATCACACTCTAGAGGAGCTATAATAATAAAAACAACATGATACTGGCATAAAAAAGACATATTGGTCAGTAGAACAGAATTGAGGACACAGATTCAAGTCCATGTATTTACAGTCACCTGATTTTTGGTAAAGGAGTCAGAAATACACACTGGGAAAAAAAACAAAATATTCAAAAATGATACTGAACAAACCAGATAGCAGAAAGACGATGAATGAAACTTGTTCCCTATCTCCCACCATGCATAAAATTCAAATCCATATGAACCAGGGAACTCAGTATAAGACCCAGTACCCTGAATAAGGTAGAGGACAAATTGGTAATACATTGAAACTTAACAGCACAGGAAAGGACTTTTTGAACAGGGCTCCTATAGCACAAGCATCAAGTTCAACAATTAACAAATGGGACCCCGTGAAACTAATAGACTACCATAAAGCAAAGGACTTCATCATTCAAGATAAGAGGCAACCGACAGAAGGGGGAAGACATCTTTAACAGCTTTGTCTCTGACAGAGGGTTATTGTCTAATCATAGAGTCTTTAATTTTCTGAAGTTTTATTTCATTTATTTAATTATTTATTTTATTAAATTTATGTGTATAGTTTTGTTCCTGCATGTATGTAAGTGCATCCATGCAATGCCTGCAGAGGCAAGAAATGATCAATGGATACCCTGGAACTGGATTTCTGAGCATTGTTATTTGTCATTTTGAGTGCTGGGAATCAAATTTGGATTCTCTGAAAGAGCAGCAAGTGCTTCTAATAAACGAGCCATCTCTCCAGGCCCTGAAGTTTTACTTTTTCTATTATCATTATTCTAAACCTTATAGGAAGTAAAAAACTTATTTGGTCTTGTTATAACAAGATAGTATACATATAATTTACTGCATATTAAAAGAAAAAGATATATCCATTTATTTTGTTTTTCATATTATTTACCTTGAAAAAATCTTCTATATTTGAATTTTGAATTACAGTCCAAATTATTTGCTTCATTAGTTGTAGCAAAAACATTAATTATAAGCTTTTTTGTTCATTTTCCACAGGTATGACAAAAGATTTACCAAATAATTCTAAATCTCATGTTATCTTCCTCTGCTTTGCAGAGAGAATAAATAAACTGGTAAGCACACTCATCTTTCCTTGCCTTTGACATTTAGCTTTATGGAACATCTTTCAATAATTTTTTCAGATTCACTCTGCTATATTTCTTCCCGACTATGAAAGTTAACCTGCTCAGGACAGTGTATAACATGCCTGTTTCTAAATGCACATTTATATTTCATATTTTCACTAAGTGAAACTGCCTAGATCAATATCTATATTTACATTTACAGATTTCTCAGTATAAAGAAAGCAGCTTAGTGTGATGTCTCATGGTAGGCTAATGGAGTCAGATAGTGGTGTTTTCCTCGGGGCTGGTAAAACAGTTGATAAGTTTTTCACATCTTTGAAAGAGATATTAAAAGCTCCTATGACATAAAGTTCTATGAATAGTAAATGTCTATGTACATATGTGCACATATATATATTACTTAGATAATGAAAGAAAGCTGCTGGCAAAAATGACATATAGATATTGGTTATCACTACTAATGCATCTGTGTAAATATCTGGATCTGTTATTTACAGGTACACATCACACACACATGCATAATTTTTTTCCAATATCCATTATGTAGAAAGGTATCAAGTCAGAAGTATGGTATATGTCCGAGACACATTTTCAGTAATGAATGGGGTTGGGTCAGACCTCAAGGCACTCTGAGAGGTGGCCTCTAATCTTCATATACTGAAAGTCTCATATTCAATAGTATATTACCAATTTATACTATAAATCCAAAAGCATAATGAGGCAAATATGAATGGAAAGCATATCTACAGCAGAGAGAACAATTCTTCTTGATGTTATTATCATTTCTCACTATTTCAAAATGCTCATAATATAATTATCTGAGAATATTTACATGCTTTTGAATTAGAAAAATGTTCATTTTATTCAAACTATTGATTTATTTCTTATGTAGATTCTACCTAGGAAAATGAAAAAACACTCTGAAAAGAAACACTGGATCATGAGCAGTAATATAGAGGATACTACCAAGTCATTAATGCTTGGCCACTTAAACTATATCTTATTTTATCAGAAACAAGTGTGTATCATAAGAAAGCACTCCCACTTCTAGGAAAATTTTATTTTGAAGTTGCATATGCATGGGTTTCTTGCCTTTCTATTTATATTCTGCTCTTAACTTCTTTTTCTAAATCCCATCTCTAATTTTTGTGTTATTTTATCTAGTTCTTCACTGAATTATCTCATCACCTGGCTTCTGAGGATTTTCCTCTTCATGATATTAATTTTTTTTCTGGCTAACCTTTGCTGCTTACCTCCATGTCGCTACCTTCCAGAGTTCATTTAATCAAAATTTCAGCATTTGTCTTATCACTTGTATGGACACCTGCAGTGCTGCTGTGGCTGCTTTCTCTCTCTCTCTTTTCCTCCCTCTCTTTCTCTCTCTTTCCTTCATCCCTCCCTTCCCTTTTTCACTGAGCATCTGATGTTATGGGAGCAATCTATTTCAATCTTCTTTCTTCTTTGTCTATTTGTCTCCTCTGTTGAACTAAGATAGTCATTTATGTGAAGACAGAAAATATCCACTTTGCAGTACTAAAACAGGCCCAGTGGTGCACTGTAAAAGTAAACTACAAGTGTATCCATGATCAGACAGAACTGGAGATACCTGAGAGCTAAGCACACCCGCTTCTGTATAGAGCAGTATAAAAGTCAATAGGCTCAGTGACCCTGGGTGCCTCTGAGTGTGTGTGGCTGCAGAAATTACAGGTATATGGTAATTCCATGATGTAAAAGGAGAATACCAATAGAGTTTCTTTTTCTAAAGTTTCATCTATCATGTCTTGCTCATGTTCTTAGCTGCTTGTTGGAGGATTTTATAATAAAATAAAAATCCAAATGATCTCAGCTGTGCCTGATGATTGCAAAACATTTTTAAATATGACTAAGCTTGGGGTTCTGGATTAATTCATGTATTTTAATCATGCAGGGGTTATATGGTGAGTACCATTTCCTAGAGAATTTCTCAGAAAATCTTTTCAGAAAGGCAATAAGACATATTCATGTCATAATAGGTATTACTATATATAAATGTCATGATTAACTTTTCTAATCTGTATAGTTAAGATATCAATGAAAGTCTTTTCATCAGTAAATTCTTATGGGAGAAACATTTTAATAGAGAAGTTGTACTTTATCTGAGATTATTTGTCTAATAAAATCTGTAACAGACCACTTACCCTATTAACTAGAAAACTAAGGATGTCGTGTTTTAAAATCATCTCCTTTAATGACTACCACAGATATAATTTATCTAGAGTAAGCAAAGTGTTATTTATTCTTCATTCTTACTAAAGAAGGTACATTATATGGTTTAATTTAGTTTGTTACTGGCATTGAATTTATGAATTTGAATTTGGAGATTTAAAGTCCTTTGCCTTCTTTGCACATCTGAAATTATGCTAATCATATCTGTCATAAAAACATATTTCTTAAACTAGAAAATAATAAATTAGATAATATGCTCGAGTCATATAAGATAGAATAAATTTTTGATATAAGTTTAGACAATATGTATTGTCGTTAAGGTGAAAAAAGATCTGAAAGTAAGCAGGTGAATGAAATAGAGAAGACTCCCTTTTTAATGATAATTTCTGTATATCCTGAGAAACAACTTGAGAACAATTTTTTATTTTAATTCTAGTGTTATAACATTAGTTTCAACATCCAC
This sequence comes from Nannospalax galili, assembly GCF_000622305.1. Lineage (NCBI taxonomy): Eukaryota > Metazoa > Chordata > Mammalia > Rodentia > Spalacidae > Nannospalax > Nannospalax galili. Next base: position 437,316 of record NW_008340940.1, read on the forward strand.
AAGAAAATAGTAAAATATACATCAATTTCTCCTAATCTATTTTGTTCATTTATTCACTCATGGAATTTGTACAATTACTAGGTTGTACTTCTTTACAATACAAACTATTGAATTCTGGCTTGGTGGTACATGCCTGTAATTCCAGCACTAAAGAGGTAGGAAAACCACATGAATGTACTACCTAGTGAGATTTTTGCCTTAATATGCAACCCGTGCACACAATAGGAATAAGTGAAAATAATTCAAATGAATGATGGAATTTTTTTTTCTAAAATGATGGTTCACATGGTTAATAAGGTTCATAGATGCACAATCATTATTTTGAAAATTAAGGTCAATGTTCAGCAATTTATGCATCAAAATGTAAGCATATTTGAACATAGTATTTAAATTAGAACTATAAAATTAAAACAAAAATTAATGAGTAATATCATATGTTATCTATGAAATATGTCCATGCAATCATTGTGATTTCATATGGACTATTATTTAACTTCCTTAACTAGGATAAACACAGTTCACAAATCTAAAAATCAATCTTTCCTGTCATCTTATCAATTAAATAATACAATTTACATATTTATAAAATATATGCAAATATGTCTAATTTTCTTTTAAGTAATCATGAAAGTAATAAATATAATATGGACTCTGTTTTTCAAAATATGTATTTCACATATTAAATTGTAAATGTTATTGGAAATGAGAATGCATTAATATTGGTGAGACAATAGTGTAGATTTTAGAGACAACTGATGGGCTTTTCTAGGTCAGAAGGGATCAATTCATATTCTTTCAACGTGTTCATCATATTTTGGAGCCATTACCCTGTGTCAGTCTTTTCTCTTGTTTATTCTTAATGCCAAATTGAGAAGGGCACACTAAAACTAGGAAAACCCAGAAGGGTTTTGAAGACTGATGCTTTTAAGATGCACATAGTCAGGGAGGAATTCTTTTGCACTTTTCTTTCCTGACGTGTTTGGCGAGTGTACCTCACAGTGAAAGGAAACAAACATTCAAAGGCATCAAAACTCCTTTGCACTCTGCACCTGCGTTTATCTTTGCCATACACATTCTCCATTATGAACTTTCTTTCCTAAACTTGCTTTCTTGGCCTGTTACTTTACTCTTTTTTAGACAGAATTCATTTTTTATAAATTAAGGTCATAACTTCATTATGTGTTAATTTTGAAAACACTTTATTACTGTAAAGAATATTACCGCTCCTTATTATATATTTTATTTGGAGGGCCAACCTCCTTTATTAAGTTTATTTTGTCATATGTTAAAAAATTATTTTCGAGAAACAAACGTGAAGATAATCTGAAAACTTAGAAGGTGAAGGCAGTAAGATGGATAATTCAAGGACAGCATGAACTACAGCCTAAGGAGACCATGATTTAAGAATAAAGTGGTCCAGCACTTGCCTAGCAAAACCTATAGTTCAAGTTCAGCAATGCAAAATTTAAAAAAATAAATTTTAAAATTCAATGGGGGCTTCCTTGATGGCTCATCAAGTAAAGGTTCCTGATGAACTGTGGTAGATTCCCCAGCATCTATGTGTTAGAAACAACTCCTTCCTCCAAGTTATCCTCTTACCTCCACATGCAGGCTGGGGCTAGTAGTGCTCTCCATTAAATTAACAAACAAAAATAAACAAACAAAAAATACATGATTTATTAAAATGTATTTAATTTAAGATCAATCGAAAACAATCGTGATATTTAAAGTTAATTGTGAATTTACATAATCTTTTATGATATGGGAGATGGTCCTCTAGGCATGCTTATAGAGGATTCTAATCATTATGTTAATCAAAATTGAAAGACCCACCAAATGTGGATAGTGCCATTCCCTAGCTGGGACCTTGAACTTGTAAGTGATGAAAGAGCTGAGTAGCAGCTGATTGTGGATGTGATGTAGCCCGTGGCTTCAGACTCCTCCCATTTAACTCCCTCATCATAATGGACTGTATGTATCCTTGAACAATGACCCAGAATAAATTTTTTCTCCCTTATGTTACTTTTATCAGGGCATTTTATCATAGCTTCAGAAAAACAAAGTAATACAGAAATTGGTACTGAAAAGTATGTCCTTTGGAACAGTTTTATGGCTGGAATGTGGACGTAAGGGTGTGGCAATTTTATAGGTGTCGAATGCTTTAAGCAGAGCTTAATGGTCATTCTGGTGGGAGCCAGGAAGACAAAATACTGAGAAAAATGTAGATAATCAAGGCCCAGCTCATAACGTTTCAGAAGAGAACAGAACAGTTACAGAAACTGTCCTAGGGACGTATTACAGCTTCATTCTGATTGTGTCCAGAGTTAATTTGAATTTAGGAATAATGGAGCTGCTTGTTTGTCATAGGAATATTCAAGATGGGAGCATTCAGATGAATATTACTGATAAAGCAGTAATGATTATTAGACATCAGCACCACCAAATAGAAATTCCTGCATGGCACCAAAACAATAGGAAAGGTTTCCTGAGGGCCAAAAAACACTCATTGGAGATACCATCTTGAAGATCAATTTTTTTTTAAGAATAAAAATCCTGAACTGAGATTCCTGCTCTTCCAAATCAATTAATTGCCAAATTATGTATGTCCCTAGGTTCACCATATAGAAACTGTTGTCATTTAGGTCCTTGGGGGACAGAGCTAGAGTGGCAGAAGCTGGCAGCTCCATCCATGTGTTACTGGTTTTAAGTGCATTAACAAGAAGGTGAGAAAGGGCGATAGAGACCAGTTGAGACTAGGAAATGTGGCAGGGTTGGAATCGATGCAGAGGTCCTGAAATGTCATTTTGTAAAGTTGTGAAGGTTAAGCCTAGGTTCCATTAGAGACTAAAATACATGAAAGATGCTAAGACCACTGAATATGTATTGAGAAGTGGAGAGTGACTGTCATGGAATGGAGCCAGCCCAGGGGAAAATCAACATGTGCTGAATACATGAAAGCTGGAGGACTGAGGCTATCCAAATTTTTGGAAGCCCAGTTGATTATAATATGATCCCAGGAGACAGAAGTGAAGGATTTGGAATTTTTCCCTGATGTGTTTTGCTTTGATTTTGTTATGTACCAGTGATTCCATTATGAAATAGGAATGTTTACTTACTGTAACATTATATGTTGGAAGCATGTAACTTGTTTTTGTTTTTGTTTTGTTTTATAGGAGCACACAGTTAAAAAAGACTGGCCATTTAAAATGTAGGAACTGTTAATATTAAGAAGACTTTTAATGTTCATGAGCCAACAGTGTCAAATTGACAAAGGTAGAATTGTGATAATTGTCAACAGACTCTAGAATCACCTGGGCCTCATTCACCTGTGTAGGAATAACCTGATCATGATAACTGATGTTCAAGACCTGCCACTCTGGGTGTCACTATTTCCTGACAGGGATTTTGGACTGTAAAAATGGAAAATAAAGTACTGAACAGCTAAGAGCAGTCATCACTTTGCTATTCTAATTGTGGCAATGAGGTGAACAGCAGCTTCAAGTGCTTGTTTCCTTAACTTTCCACCATGATGGACTGTACCCTTGAACTGTAAGCCAAAAGAAACCCTTCTCTCTAAAATTTATTTTTCAGGGTATTTTTTATCAAGGCAAAAGCAAAGGAAGCTAAGAAAAAATATTCTGAAGACAAAATAATAAATTGTTTAGTATATTTTATTATTTTGTTTAATCATGAACAAACTGAGTCATTCTCTAGTGAGTTTGTGAGAGAAATTCAAAGTTACACATATGTCTCTAAATATTTATTCAATAATCATGGACTTTAGATTGTACTGATATGATAAAATCAATTACCTAAATCATTAGTAAATGTTTGCTTTACCTTTTATTTATGGTTTGAATTATATATTAAAATTATTTAACTACTATGATTTTTGCACTTCCATCACACATAGAAAACTGGAGAGTTAAAATATTCCTTATCTCACAACTGATAACTTCAGTCATGACAGTTCCTTTACATTTTCATAAGATTTTAGACACATACAGATATAAATTTGCCTAATCATGTCCTCTTAACTCCATTTATTCTCTTATATCTTGCCCCAAACAGATACTCTACAGTAGAAAATTAACCATACAGTATAATTTTAGTGACCACCAAAATACTGAATGACAATATGTCTTATGATGTAAATATTTTTAAATTTTAATGTGTGATATAATAAGGAATAAACTTATTACTATGCCTATGATAAATTTCATATTTTATTTATAGAGTTTAAATATACAACTACTAAATACTACTTTTATGAAAAAAATTACTCTTTGGCAAATGTATTCTAGCAGTTTATTTGCTATACATAGGTGAAATAAATTCCCTTTCCCTCAAAGAAGAAAGTATGAAGAATTTTGGAGTAATTTTAAGAAGAACAATTTTAAGGATAAAATCTACTCTGTTAGTTATTTTTCTGTTGCTGTAATAAAGCCACGACCAAGGCAGCTTATAGAAGGAGGAATTTATTTGCCTTACAGTTCTAAAAGGATGAGAGTTCATCAAAGCAAGGGAAGCATGGAAGGAAGCAGCTAGAGCAGAAAGCTGAGAGCTCAAATGTTCAAACAGGCATAGGAAGCTGGGGCGGGGAGGACAGAGAGAGAGAGAGAGAGGAGAAAGAGACAAGGGAGGAGGAAGGGGGAAGGGGAGGGAGAAGGAAAGGGGGGAAGGGGAGAGGAGGGAGGGGGAGAGAGGAGAAAGGAGAGAGAAATTGGAAATGGTACCTGGCTATGAACTCTCAAGGCCCATCCAACATCTTAGGTATTCCATGATCTTCCCAAATCAGTGTCACAAACTAGGGTCAAGTATGTAAATATTGGGAGCCTATGGGGAACATTCTCTTTCAAATGATCACATTAACACCAAAAACATTTTATAGAACATATAGTATTATTGTCATTATAAAATATTAAATAATGTTTGTAACTTAAAACATCAGAAGGGGATGCATAGGTCATTCATTCTGTAGAACAGACACTCTTAAGACATCTAAGATTTGTATGTTCAATGATTATATTTTTTAAAATATGTTTTACTTTTACTTGGGTATGCTTGGATTAAGAATCATATTTATTCAGGTAGGTTTTATATTAAGAAATGGGAATATGCCTAAAATTCATCATCTGAGAATTTCAGTTTTGTTAGTTAATTTTATACCTCTGTGACTATAAAAGAGATGAAAGATTTATTTTGGACTCACAGTTCAGAGGAGTTTCAGTTTATTTTATCTGGGAGGCAGAGCAGAACAGTTCAGTAAGTGGTGTGATGAGCATGAAACAATGACTATGAGGGTCCAGGAAGTGGCTAGAACTTGGGGCCAGGTCTCTCTTTACTGATTAAATTCTGCCAGCTAGACATATTTTAAAAACTCCACATCGCTAAAACGATACCACAAGATTGGGAAGAATCTGTCAAATATGAGCCTGAGATGATATTATTTAAGATTTAAGCCATACTATTATACCCTAGTCTTGAAAAGCACATGGCCATCTCTTAATGAAAAGTACATTTAATACAATTTCTAGACTTCCTACAGTGTTAACAATATCAACAATATTCAAATATAAAAAGTTCAAAGTCTCTTCTGAGACTGAATGAAAAGTCTTAACTATGAGTTGCTGCAAGAATAAAAAGAAACATACTTCAAATATTCACAGTACCATTCTTTTCCAAAAGGGAAGGGTACTAGAATCACAAAAAAATGGATGAAAACATTACAGAAACACAGCAAAATGAATGTTAAGTCCTATAACTACATGTCCATCATCCAGGGTACATGGAAGTATCAGAGCCAGTGGAGTAGGACAGCCCTTCTTCATTGGCCTCAGCACATACAGCCTGTCTCAAGAGTTGACTTCATCTGTTGCCTGCAGTTTTTCTCAGTTATTTCACATTACTGAGATCTCAAAAATACAATGGTCTCTAATGCAATTTAGATTTCACACACAAAGCTTCATGTACAACCTTAGGGGTTCCTCAAATGGAAGTAAATTTTGCTAAGTGCCTGGACTCACAGGCATTTTTGGCACACCAATTAGGACACAAATTACCCAGTAGCTATGCATTCTTTGTGCATGCACAAACAGCATACCATGGATGATTCTAAAGTCTTCTGACAGTTCAAGAAATTGTTCCTGGGTTCTGCACCAAGGTTCACAGTTTCTCTGTTTACCTAGTCAGAATCAGCCCATCCTGACCCAATTGACCCTCCTTAGAAGTAAGCACTTTTCTTACTGCCACACCAAGAGAGCATAACACTAGCAAGATGCATTGCCCAGATTCTTCCCACTGGACCACCATCCTCTGCTTCAGTTTCACCCCATTGGCTGTGTTCTAGGACCCACATCTCTGCTTATTTATCCAGAACCTGTCCACTTAATCTTCATTTCCTGGACTTGGTCCTAGACCCATTCACTCTGCTAGAGAGCTCTGTACTCACTGTCCTGGAATCATCTGATCACTACAAATAAAAAAATCAAAAGTAAGAAAACTAAGGAAAGACCAACTACCTCAGCATCTGATCAGATAGCAATCAAGCTATATCAATGATAAAAACCAAATCTAAACTTCATCTCAACAAAAGCAGGCTAGAATTTCATATCAGACACACAACCAATAAAGACATCCAGATGCCTAGGCCACAATGCAAAAACACAAATAATATGAGAAAGAAAGATATTATGTCTCCACTAAATGCCACCCATCCTATAGAAGTATTCTACAATGGGAACAACCCAGCAGATACCCAGGATACAGAATTTTAAAAGAATAACCAATAACATGATTATCCAGGGGTGGCAGGACCCACAGTGGGCAGGGCTCTCCCACATTACTCAACAATCAAGAAGGTGTCCCACGGACATAGCCACAGGTCAGTCCAATGAAGGCAATTCCCCAATTGAGGATCCCTCAACCCAGGTGTGTCAAGTTGACACCAAAGCTATACAGCACAATGATCAAACAATTCAATGATATTAAAGAACACAAATAAACAACTCAAATAACTCCAAGGAAGGTAGGAAAAAACTTCTTGCTGAAGCTCAAGAAATTAAATATATGGCTAAATGAAATGACAAGGACAGGTCAGGATTTTAAAAGTGAACTAACAAAAATTATGCAAATATTGAATAAAACTCAGACTTAAATGAAGATGCAAGTTTTAAAAATTATTCAAAAATTTGAAATGATAGGAGATGCCTCATGGGAAGAAAGAATCAAATGGTAAACAGAATTTCAGGAATGAGTGATAAAGTACAAGAATTGGACAGGTTAAGTAATGAATATGAAAAACTTAAAAAAAAACATAGAAATGGAATATTCAGGAAACATGGGACACCACTTAGAGACAAAATCTGCACATCATAGGCATACAGGAAGGAGAAAAATCTCAGGTCAATGACATTGGCTAGACCTTAACAAGGTTATAGAAATAAACTTAAATAAATAAATAAATGAAGGCCACACCCATATAGGTACAAGAAGTACAAAGAAAATTAAATAAACATGACCAGAACAGAAACTCCACAGGACATAACATAGAAAAAAATACTTAATGTACACGAAAAAAGAGAGGGTATCAAAAGATATAAAAGAAAAAAAATACTCAACAACAACAAATTCTAATTAAATAAAAACCATCATAAGTACTGTACATTGTCCCTGAAAACTATAAAAGTGAGAAGAAGCTGGAGCAAAATATTCCAAGTTATAATTGATCAAAGATGCTAATCCAGATTATTTTACCCAACAAAATATCTATCACAGCCTAAGAAGAAAGAAATATCTCAGTCATATAAAAAAATCTCAATGATACTATTTCAATAGGTTGAAAGTACTCATGTCCACTAGAGCAGCGCTATGGAGAATATTCAGTGCAACACAAGGGAATGAAAAAGGAATGACCATATCCAAACACTGCAGAAAGAAACTGCTTGAAAGTATAATTACAGAAACACAAAATAAGCGTTAAGTTTCATTTTTCTGCAGGTAGAGATCCAGTTTTGCCAGCACCGTTTGTGGAAGATGCTATATTTTATCCATTGTGTGTTCTTAGCACCTTTGTCTATTATCAGGTTGCTAAAATTATATGAACTCATGTTTGGGTTGTCTATTGTGTTGCATTGATCTATGTGTCTATTTTTGTGCCAGGACATTGCTGTTTTTATGACTATAGCTCTGTATTATAATCTGACATCTGGTATGATGATTCCCCCAGCATTGTTCTTTTTGCGCAAGATTGTTTTGGCTATCCTGGATCTTTTGTGATTCCATATAAATTTTAGGATGATTGATTTGTCAAGCTCTGTGAAGAATATTATGGGTATTTTTATTGGGATTGCATTGAATCTGTAAATTGCTTTTGGTAAGATGGTCATTTTCACAATATTGATTCTACCAATCCATGACCATAGTAGGTCTTTCCATTTCCTAGTGTCTTCCTCTATCTCTTTGTTTAGAGTTTTGAAATTTTCTCTGTTGAGATCTTTAATGTCTTTAGTTAGGTTTATTCCTAAATATTTTATTTTTTAAAGGCTATTGGGAATGGGAGGGTTTCCTTGCTTGCTTTTGCTGATTGCTTGTTATTGGTATATAGAAAGGCTACTGATTTTGTAAATTGATTTTGTATCCTGTCACTTTACTGAAATTATTAATTAATTCTAAAAGTTTCCTTATGTACAATATCATATCATCTACAAATAGGAATAATTTGACCTCTTCTTTTCCAATTGGTAATTCTTTAATTTCCTTCTCTTGTCTTATTGCTATTGCAATTGTTTCAAGTACTGTTCTTGAAAAGGAGTGGAGATATGGACAGCCCTGTCTAATTCTGGAATTTAATGGGAATTTTCCAGTTTTTCTTCATTTAGGATGATATTTGCTATGGGTTTGTTGTATATAGCTTTAATTATGTTGAGGTATGTTCCGTCCAGACCAATTCCCTATGGGACTAAGAGTACAAACGAATGACTTACTGGCACAGTTCAAGAATCTGGAAATGCACGAACAAATTAAACCTAAACACAGCAAACAAGATGAAATAATAACATCAGAGCAGAAATAAATGAAACAGAAAAAATAATTAAAATAATAAACGAATCTAAAAGCAGGCTCTCAGAAAACATAAACAAGATCATCCATTAGCCCAACTAAACAAAAGAAAGGGAAAATACAAATCAAGCATGTTAGAAACAAAGGGGTAAATATCAAAACACATACCAAGAAGATCCAGGACATTATAGGGGAATATTTTAAAACATATATTTGGGTTGGAGAGAGGCTCAGCGGTTGGAAGCATTAGCCGATCTTATTAAGTAATAACCATCCATAACTCCAGTTCCCGGGGATCTAATACTCTCTTCTGACCTCTGCAATCATTGCATGACACAGATGCACTTACATACATGCAGGCAATACATTTATATGTATGAATACTCTGTTTCATTTGAAAATTTAAAAGAAATGGTCAAATTTCTATTCATTGAAGTCACAAAAGCTTAAACAGACCAATAACAAATAAATGAATTGAAACAGTATTACAAAGTTTCCCAACTAAAATCTACATATGCCTATATGAATTCAAAGCATAATTTTATTACACCTTCAAAGATCTACTACCAATACTACTTAAATTATTCAAAAAGAAAGAAACAGAAGAAAAACTCTCAAATGCCTTCTATGAAGCCAGTGTTAAAAATGGCTTCAAAAGAAGATAAATACACAACAAAATTAGAATATTTAGACCCATATCCCAATGAAAATAGATGCAAAACTTTTGAACAAATGCAAATTGCATACAGATGAATATCAAAAATATCATTCGCGATGGTCAAGTTGACTTTACTCCAGAGATACAGGGATGGTTCAGTATAGGTAAATCAAAAAATGTAATAAATCACTTAAGTATAATTAAATACAAAAATCACATGATCATCTCAAGGGATGCAGTAAAGGTCTTATATAAAATTCAACATCATTCATGATAAAGTACTAGAGGAATTGGACTGGAGGGAATATATCTCAACATATCAAGACTATATGCAACTAACACTCAGACAACATCATTCTTAGTGATGAAAAATCCCAAAGTATTATTATTAAAATTAAGAGGCAGACAAACCTGTCCACCATTCCCATTCCTTTTTAGTATATTTATTTAAACTCCATGTAGTGCAATAAGACCAGAAAAGGAAGTTAAAGAGAACTAACTGAAAAACTGAAGGTTAAATTATCTCTACTCATAAATTATTTGATATTATACATAAGAGATAAAAATATTCATCATAAAGCTTCTAGAAGTGATCAACACTTTCAGCAAAGACAGAATGCAAATCAATTTATAAAAATCAGTAACCCTTCTATATACTGTTAACACATAATCAGAGAAAGAGTTATCAAAGACACAAGGAGAGGTAATGAATTCCCATAGGCATAGATTGATAGAATTAATTTTGTGAAAATAACCATCCTACCAATATTTGCACAATGGTGTTCTACTCAGCGATAAAGAGAAGTTAAATCATGAAATTTTCAGGTAAATGGATAGAACTAGAAGCTATTATAATAAATGAAGTAACAGAGACACAGAAAAACAAGTGATGTATGTTCTCTCTCATTTGCAGATATTAACTCCAAATTCTTAGGCAGAATATGTGTTTTAGGTAACAGTGGGAGCCAGAAAAATAGAAAGAAACCATGGTGGCAAAGGAGAAGAAAGAACTCAAGAGAATGAGGCAGTATGAGAAAGGTGCTAATGAGGGGGAAATATGGAAATGAGGCTACTTTAATGGGGCAGGAGGATAAGGAATGTTTATACAGAGGAACAGAGAGGAAAGATAAATAACAATTAGGTGCTGTGAAAACTGGAGGGAAATGCATTATTTCTAAAAGCTTACAAAAAAATACACATTCAAGTTATATACAGTTGTATACTGTTTTGGTTTGCCTTCAATTACTTTGATAATACACTGACCAAAACCAACCTGAGGAAGAAAGGGTTTATTTGGCTTACAAGTACAGTCCATTAACAAGGAAAGCCAAGGCAGGTACTCATGGGAGGAACCTGAAGCATAGACCATGGAGGACAACTGCTTACTCACTTGTCCCCCAGGCTCATGCTCAGCCTGTCTAGAGGTGACACTGTCCACAGTGGACTGGACCCTCCCACATCGCTTAGCAATCAAGAAAATGCTTCACAGATGTGGCCACAGGCCAATCCAGTGGAGAAAACTCCTCATTTGAGGTCCCCATTTACCCAGATGTTTTAAAAATAATAAAAAAATATATATATATAAAGAATACAAGAATGGAAAATACTTTTAGAAAAACTCTAATAAAGTGATATGTGGCTTTATTCCATCTAAATTGACTATTCCTCAATTGAGTAGTTAAGAAGTAGCAGATCTGTGAACTTAACTCATGCTCTAACCAGATCCTGTGCATTGGCACTGCATGGGGCTGCCAGGTAGAAATAAAGATATGCTTTTGCACTATCTGTAAATCTTACTTTTTAAATTTTTAAATAAAATCAGTTTTTCAAATTTCTTGCAAATAAAGTCACACTGCTGGTTTAAGGCAGTCACTCGAGCACTTGCCCAATGAATTTATATATAATTAAGTCTCAAATTTGAGAGAAAAATAGACATAAACTGCTCCATAAGCTTACTCTAAAGGTCATATGGAACAACATGTATGAATTTAAAGGCTGCACCCATAGTATAATATAAATATTAATCACTTAATCAAAACATACACATAAACTTATTTATTTTTAAAATATATGAATAAAGAATAACATAAAATTGAGAGCAATATTAGAAAATTCCACTATTTTTCTCAGTAAATGGAAATGAAGTTTTAAAAAGTAATAAAATTGTATATTTAAATAATGTATCTAATCAATTTGCTGTAAAAAACACACTCTAGTCTATGTTAATTCTGTTTAAGCAAATTATAAATATTAATTAGAATAGCTGTCACAGGTTTAGATCAATGGAAGAGCAAATATTAAAGAAATATAAACTAAATGTCAAATAGAAGCTAAAAATTAAAATAAAATTTAATTACTTGAAAACATAAGTTGGCAATTCAATGTTTACAAAACAATGGTTAGACAATGCTGTAGAGACAACTTTGAACACACTTTGGAAATTATCTTACAAATTTATCAAATCGAGTGTACATTTGATAACAAAAGAACATTTTCTAAAGAAATATAGTACACACAGGTAACAGTCTGTCACAGAACAATTTACCTAAAAGCATTAATAAAATTGTCATGGAAAACATAATAGTGAGTTGACAAAACTATTCTAAAGATTCATCAAATGAAACAGAAGCTAAAATGGAAAAAAATAAGTTGGCTTATTAATAAGTGCTATTTTATAGTTTATATAAAATAATTTTAACTTTAAGAATATGTAAATTTAGTTGTCAAAAGGCTGTACTTGATATGACATATAAATATATTATCTGAAATCAACTTTTTTTATTCTTTCCATTTTATCTCACTTTGCTTATATTTTCACTTCTCTTATCTCTTCATTAGCTCATTCAGATTGATAGATGCAAGTAGTCTGTCATAAGCAGTGGTTTGAATGACCCATACCCCATAAACACCAATAGTTGAAGAGCTGGTCCATAGCTGGTGGTACTAGTTCTGAATATGGAGCCTAAGATGGTGCAGCCCTTCTGAAGGAGGTTTGTCAGTGGGGACAGGTATTCAGAGTTCATAACCTTGCCCCACTTACACTTCACTCTACTTTGTGTTTGTGATTGAAGATATGACCTCTCAATTTTCTGATGTTTTTTGTCATGCCTCTCCCACCATTATGGCCTCTCTATATATAACCCTAGGCCAAAATAAACTCTTTCTTCCATAAATTTAATTTGGTTGTGATGTTTCTTCATACCAGCAAAAATAATTAATACTGTTGTTCTCATCACAGCCTCCTTGAATCTATCCTGTTTGTTCCAGTGGCTTTCCCAATTCTTGCACTATTGAAGTTTATACAGGGTCTTTGGAACTGTTCTGCACATTACAAGGGAAATCCATCATTCTGACCTCTATACACTATAGATCAATAGTAACAGTCACAGTTCTGCCAACCACAACTGTTCCCCCAAATTGTCAAACATTTAGAAAGAGAGAGCTTGGGAATCATTTTTCACAGATGTAGAGAATCTCTGTTCTCTATAGAGGCCAGTGTTCCAAACTGACTCCGATGTTTCCTGTCTTCTGTTATTCACTTATTTATTTAGTTCGTTATCTTATTTTACTAGAGTCTGTCTCGTGAGCAATAGCATTTGACATGAGTAGGTATATTCATGTCAAGAATGGTTATAAAACAAGCATAGTTCCCATTCTGGACTCTTTCTCTTTTACCTGCTCTAAGCTCTTTGCTCTAGAGCAGCCCTGAGTTCCACATGGGGAATGTACACAGAAGTTTAAATAAATATGAAGATGAGAGTAGGAAATCATAGAGCCATAAATTGAACCCAAATTCAAAGGTCACCTCCAGGAGCAGCTCAATAGATTTATAGGCCTAGAGCATACACTTAAATTTCAGTGATAATAATGCACGAACTTCAATGGATAATGCATTGTTAGGGATAAAGTATGTGTTTAGCAGGTAAAGAAGTTTGCTTCATGTAATTTTAATAAATTATGTTCCATACTCATTTTCCTTTTGAATGATGTTTTCAATTTGATGTTTTTATTATTATTAATTAAAATGAAGTTTATCAGAAAATATGCAGCTAATAAACACATGAAAATTGAGGGATGTCTTTGCACTAGATATTTCCTAAGAAGTGAGCAAGAAATAACAATAAGCATGTGCTTATCTTGGATCAAATATTTGATAACTCAAAAGTGAATATTTCAGGGCTGCAGAGATATCTCAACAATTAAGAGTACTGGCTGAACTTGAAGCAGACCTGGGTTTGATTCCCAGCACCATCATCGTGACCAACAACTCTTGGTAACTCCAGTTCCAGGGGATCCAATGTCCTCTTCTGACCACTGTGGACATTGCATGACAAGGGTGCACTTACATACATGTAGACAATACACTCATAAACATAAAATAAAAATAATTAAATATTTTAAAGTGAATATTTAATCTCATGTAAACTTGTTTTAAGAAGAATAGCAATTAAAACACTTTCAATCTAACTACGATATGTGTTTTCTACTGGTAATCATATTTAATAAAAGAGAGAAATGCGTAATTTCTCAACCATGGTAAATGGAACTTTATTCTCACTATTTGCTTCAAAATTAGAGTAACATTTTTCTGACTTTCAAAGGTCAGAAAGATTTGGGTACTGATGTTATTTTAAAACATCTACAATGGTTCTTTCCTTACAATTTATTCTTTTTCTATAATCAAAATAGCTAATATTCTACTCAATAACAGGAGGCATGGAACCATTCATAATACTATGCAGTGAGTTACATCCAGCACAATTTATTAAGCTTAAACAGCCTTCAGAAATTGCACTGAAAAAATAATATACTAAACCATTCTATCAGCAGATTATACTGTTATCCAAATAAGTGCAGTAATATTGTTCACAAGTAACATACAGCATTGAATGTCTTTCACATTCCAAAGTCCTATTCAAAAGTTACATCATCCATATGCTCTTTGCTGATTTCCCAATTCAATAAAGAACCATATGCCTCTATACTCTCAGGCCATTTATGTCTAAATAGAAATGCTTTTTGAGGTAGTCAGCTTTCTGTTGTCATGAGAAAACCAACCTGTAACACTTATTTTGCATCTTGGTTTCAGTGATTATTCTCTATGACTCTTCAGTTATGCTTATTTGGGCCTGTGTTAATACTGTGCCTCATGGTGGAAGCACATGGCCCTCATATTTTTCATGGTGTTCAGAAAGAAAATGAAAGAAAGAAAGGGGCTGGGACCAGGATATGCCTTTGCCAGCCTTCTCCTAATGCCCTGACCTGGGCTTAATCCAATGACCTAAACTTCCAGGAGGCCTGACCTCTAAAAAATGGCCCCTTCATGGTAGTGGTACAGATTAGCAATTAAACATTTCTTACATGGGTATTTGGGAACATTTCTGGTTCAAACTTGTTATTTCCCACATAAAAATTTCTCCTGTCCATGCCTCACCAGTTTCTTTGTATAATAATATAGATAATTTGGTATATATCTATGTTTTCTACATGTATGCACATTTGTGTGTATATGTGTATGATTGCATGTAAAATATTTTATGGGTGGGTATTTAATTATTTTGTAGTGATAAGGTTTTTACTAAAAACTACTTTTTAAAATATTTTATTTTTATTTTATTTTATGTGGATGAGCATACTGCCTACAAGTAAGTACGCCCACGTCTTGCAATGTCTACAGAAGTCAGAAGAGGGTGTCATACCCCTAAAACTGGAATTACAGACAGTTGTTAGCCACCATGTGGGTGCAGGGGATCATTCAAGGTCTTCTGCAACAGTGGCCTCTGCAGGAGCAGACAGTGTTCTTTACTGCTGAACCATCTCTCCAATCCCTGATAACAACATTCAAAAGCAAACAATGTTAAGAATTTTTAATAAGTTTAAAATAAGTTTGAATTCCATTATGCATATTGAATCTAGAAGTAAAAATTCCTGCATACTGTTTATATTCATAAGGAGTTTATTTCTGTATAATGGAAATTAACCAATGCAGTTTTTGTGCATAAATTCAATGGGCATAAAGCAGATTTTTATTTATATAATCTTCACAAAAAAACTAGAAATCATTTCAAATTTAATCACTTAAAAATATAATACTTGAGCAAATAGTTCTCAGACATTTTCTATTAATTCATACCTCTTGCTAAAAAGTTGTTACTGTAAGTCTTATAATAAAGAGCTTCCTGTGATGACTCTTAGCTGTAATCCCAGCACACAGACTACCTAGAGAGGTGGGTGGATCATGACTTCAGAGTCAGTCAGGGTTATATAGTGAGACCTGTCTCAAAATGAATATAAATAAATTAAATAAATAAATGAATTTTGAAGTTGATTTCCCTGGAATTTATAATCTGTCATCTAAGACTATATCAATTAAATAATTTAAACCATAGCTTTGCATTTGACTTATTAGTTTATCTTTTTTTACTTTTGATTTAAAATAAATTGTCTTCTTAATTGAAGCACTTATTTTTATTTACATTCCTGGAAAATGTTTAGAAAGTTGTCATGCTAAAAATTGTCTATTGAAGCCAACAGAAAGAAGTGTTACAAATTAAAATTGGGAAGATTTTAAAAAGTGGTTATCTGGTGAAGGAGGCAAATTAAAACCATGTATGTAGTCACTGCTGAAAGGAAAAAGCATAAAAGAAACACATTTTGGGCATGCCTACTTCAGCAATCTCCTGTGTTACAGCTCACCTCTGTAGCTTTGCTGTCCTATGAAGAGGGTTGCCTGCAGGGGGAGCAGCCAGTACAAATTAAGGAATAGCAATGGTGACTATAAGGACACAGACAAGAAACATCATCCATGCAGAAAAGAAACAACACATTTGAGGCTAAGCTGAAAAGAAAGTCCTGCTTGCTTCCAATAGTCAGGCTGTACTGATATCACTAACGGCCAGTATCTTAGCATGGAAGTGAATACTTTTCAAACACTGTTGACATATACAATTATATTTTATTAATTAAATATGCTAAAAAACTTCAATACTAATATTTGTCTTGGATGACTGTCTTAGGAGATTGATGTGAAAAATTTTGTCATGACTACATTAAACATATTAAAGTTAATAAGGAATACATATATTTTGGGATTGCATTTTCACTAAATAGGCTGAATTAATACAAGCTAAAACTACTGTTCTTATATCCTATAACTTTTTGGAAACATTTCATGGGTGAATATCTGAGTCTCCACATGACTATTTATACTTCTTTGTTTTAATTCTTAAACACACCATTATTGCGTCTCTAAACTTCTAGTTTACATTAAGGAAAGAAAGAAAGAAAGAAAGGAAGGAAGAAAGAAAGAAAGAAAGAAAGAAAGAAAGAAAGAAAGAAAGAAAGAAAGAAACAGAACAAAAACAAGCAAGTAAACCTAGCAACAAAATAAAGCAGTCCCAAAATCAAACCCACGATTGCCTAATCAACAGATTACACACATTTTGGATCAAATGATTTCATTAAAAACCATTTGCATGACTCAGCTATAACACTCGTGGGCATATACTCAAAGGACTCTATAAGCTACTACAGAGATACTTGATCATCTGTGCTCATTGCTGATCTATTTGTAGTACCTAAGAAAATCAAACTGCCTAGATGTCCATCAACTGAAGAATGGGTAATGAAAATGTGATACATATACTGATTGATGAATGAATGATTAAAATAAGATATATCTACACATTCACCTGTAGCAAAATTAGTAGGTAAACTCTAGGAAAGAAATTATACTGAAGCAATCTGGATCCATAAAGACAAAGACTGCATATTCTCTCCCATTTGTGGATGCTATCTTTGGATCTTTAGATATGTGGATTTAACTTGGAGTACCTGTTAAACCTAGTAAACTAGAAAAGGGCTTTGTGGGGGAGGGAGTGTTAGTGAAGAGAGTAATAGAACACAGGTGGCATGAAAGCAGATTGGAGAATAATGGGGGAAAGGTTTAAGTGTGGAGAGGGAGGGGAGTATAGGTCAGATGAAGAGGTGGGAGTAGCATAACTAACACTAAGAAGGTCTGAGAAAACAGATAGCTAAAGATTAAGCTTGCTAAAAATCGTTTTAAAAGAATTTTAATGGAAGTATCCTACATGGGAGAAAGGTGCTTCTCCCATAGAATCTATAGGTTATTTAAAGTCCCAGTGCCAGGTGTGGGATACTTCCCTGTGAGTCAATGATCAACAGGGTCCCAGAGACCCAAAAAGCGATACAGACTATTTCCATTGCTCTTGGTCCCCATCAGAATTGTATGATAAGATGTTATTGATAGAGGAACCACATACTTTGGTCAAACGACAAGGGGAGATCAAGCTAATACTGACCTAGAAGCTTCCTTTCTACTGCCTAGTTTCCATACTGCTAGGTGGTGCTATGTTGGCTGCTGTGGGGGAAATTCATCAACATTCTTACTCAGCTGTGAATATGTGAGATACAATGATGATTGATTTGGTAAAATATGCCTATTAGTGCAATACTAGTATGAATGTTATAGGGGATGGGGGTGGCCAATTGCTTTCTGTTTGGATTTGAGGTCTTCTACAGAGGACAGAACTCCTGTATGGTGCTGTAAACTTGACCAACAATCTGCAGGTAGAAAGGTCATAAGCACATTGTGAGAAACTACCACCATTATTTTGCCTAATTGCCATAGTATCATATTGCCTTCTAAATATTTATCTTTACATAGATTATTGCAATTTTCAGTCTTCATTATAAAAGCTTCTATTTACAGTGGATGATAGCTATAACAACTGGTCAAATTGCGGAGAGCAGATGTGTTTCGGGCATTGTCCTAAATAAGATCTCTCTCTCTCCCTCTCTCTCTCTCTCTCCCCCTCTCTCTCAGACACACACATAACAAGAGAAAGAGAGATAGATAGAGAGATAGAAACAGACATAGAGAGAGGCACTCAGGGAACATTGTATTCACATGATTGTGTTCACATGGATGAAACTAAGAGTAAAAACTAAATTGATTATGACAGCATCAATAACAACAACAACAACAAATTCAAAGAAGCAGTAAAACGTCTCTGTTTTGAAAATATCCAAGACAACTGTCCTAGGGGATGACTTGGAGAGGGCACTGTTTCTATCTTGAAAATCTGTTTTTCAACTTAGTCATCTGTAATGCCAAATTTTCTCCTGTGAGACCCATGCACGCTGTCCTAATGCCCAACCTACAAAAGTGACACCATGCATTACATTTGGGGTTTTGCATAAAGTTTATGATATCCAAAAGAGAGTTCCTTACATAGGCATGCATTCATGGGCTCTTTCCCCTACATCTCAGCTGAGCTTTTCTGAGATCTGCCACTGCCAACACCCAAGAGTGCTGCACCTGCGCCCTGCCAAGATGACAATTTCCCACAGCTTCCCAGCTTTCTTTGTGCCTGTCCTTAGACCCTCTTCTTCTTGCAATTGAAGCTGACCCTATGGGCAGGAGGGGTGAGTGTCTCTCCCTCTGTCTACACGGTCTTTGGGGGGTCAGCTGCTACTGGTTCATTCAGAGGACACACTTATCCAACATCATGTTAGCATCATTTTTTTTTTACTTACGTCTCTCCCAGAGGCAAAAATGTTCACCTATATATGAGTATAGTCCTTCATGACAGGGAAGTTAAGGCATCAGAAGCTCAAATCAACTGGTCACAGCCTAGGCACCATCAGGAAGCAGAGAAGTATGAACGCAATGTTATTTTGCACCTTGCTTTATTTGTACAGTACAGCATTCCCTTTCTTTGAAATGGTCTTTCCCGCAAGTAAGATGTATCTTCCCACACCATTTAAAGTAATCATGATAATCCCCCACAGACATACTTAAGAAGCACTTCTCCCAGGTGATTCTAGATTGTTGTAACTCTATTATAAATCTACTCCTTCCCAGTTTGATACCCAAACTGGGTTTTTAAGCCGTAACTATCCCTTTTATTTTTCATTGTCCCTATAACCTCATGGCTATGTTATAGTGTAATATTCAGGCCGCCTTTAAAAGTTCCATAGTTTTTAACAACTCCAGTTACTCAACAGTCTCTTAACCGTGAGCTTCTATAAAATCAAAAACAAGTTATATGAGTATAACATATAGTGGTAACATATAGTACGCATTTATAACGCCAAATCCAGGAGAGAATTTGGTCTTACAAATTGGCATAGTACAACTGGATACACGGCAGGATACACAGGATAAGTCAAACCAAACTGCAGTAGTAAAACACTACTAAAATGAGGCTCCTGATGCAGAGGAATTCAAAGGGGGAAATTCCCAGGTGGCCGCCATCTTGTATATAGCGGCAAAATAGTGCAGTTTCTTGAATGATGGGGTTGCCTCCACGCATGTATGAAAATTCTTTAAGGACTGTGGAAGTTCTTGAAAAAATTCTATAGGCCATGGAAACAAAATGGGAATTAAAAGAAAAAAAAAGCCACTACTGAAACCCCTTGGCCATTTCTTTGCATAATAGAAGACTTTTCCTAGGCAGAGACAAGAGCCCCAGGGGAGACTGTAAAGGCTAAGGAGTTACTATAACTTTCAAGTAAACCACAGGAGGGACAAAGAGATCCCAGATTAAATCTGTGATACAAGGCTCATCTTGGAGCCAGGAGTCCAGAGATCCATGGAAAGGACAGATAGTAATGAGAATGGAAACAGCCTAGAAGTAAAAATAGATAAATATGCCCTTCAAATTCTATCCTGAATACAAAAAGGAGAAAAATCATGTTTCAATGTGCTGATAAAACCTTAACACTACTCTAGCCAGCAAAAATACTCCACATTGGAGCTGTTGCAAACTTTCAAACAAGGAATGAAGGAGTCCTTCACCACGTGGCTTGTGAGGATATGGGACATGGGAGCAAGTGATATTAGTTTTAGTCCTTCAGAATTATCACAGCTGAGATATACAACCACCCACCTGTCCTTGAAACATAGGATGTTTTACTTAGGCCAATACAGGAGAGAGCAGTCCCTAGTGAAATAGCTTGTTCAAGGCATTAAAGATACTTGGTCATCACAAGTGGAAGCTCCCATGTTTAGGAGGGGCTGGAGGACCATAGAAAAGGGACAGGCATTACTGTGAGAATTAGGTATAAAGAAAACACATATGATCTTAATTCACCAGGGCCCTCGAGAATGGTATGGAGTTCTAAAGGTTTTGCTAAGCCCCTTAATGGGGCAGGATCTTTGTAAAGTAAGGGAAGCTTTGGGAGATCAAAGTGATTTAAACCAGCATGTAAAACATGTCCGTCAAATAACAGAACAACCTGAAAGATATATAAAAACAAAACAAGGCAGAAAAAGAGGTCTGTTTGGGTTACTCAAAGACAAATGTGGCAAGATTTATGTCTGGCCCAATGAAAGAAATGACCATTAAAAAAAAAAAGACAAAAAACAAAAACAAAAAATGGAAATTCTGTACTAAGGAGTTTCTGGACTGCTTTAAAACCTGAGGGACAGTTCACAAAAGGCATACAAAGAAAAAAAAAAATGTGCCAGGGGTGGTTAAGGATCCTCATTTAAACACGGTACATTGCACTCCTGAGAAAGGCTATACTAGGGATGGAGGCAGTTTTTCCCCCAGTAGCCAGGTATGGTCAATGGAGAGATGGCAGATACGGCCACAGCCAGGAGGCAGACACAGGGTTTACCTGATTTAAGGAAAAAACAGGTGCATCAGGGACAAGAGGGACCCTCTGCTTCTGTAGCCCAGTGCAGGATCAGGCAACTTGAGCCAGCACTCATGAGTTTATCAATGACAAAAGATACAGAGAGGCACCATGTTAAATCCCCAGAATGCAGATTAACTCCAAAGGGATAACTAAAGATAGTAAATAACATACCAAGCTAATGCCTCTTATCCATGCTATGGTACCCAACAGAGATCTGTTGAGAAATAGTTAATACAAATGGATAAAATCTTTCTACTCTGTGTTAGACCTTGTCTGTGTTTGATTTAGTATATAATGTTAACCTCTGAATCTTTTATAGATATGAAACCCATTTGAGAGATATCTAGTACATCTGAAGAAACAAAGGCCAGTGATAACTGTAATATTCTTGGGTTCTTTATGATTGGGTAAGAGAAAATGGATACCCACCAGAATGGTTGGGAAAAATCTACAACAGCCTAATCCTATATAAAAATAAAAATATAGGCTCCCCAAACTACAATTGTTAAGTAGAAAGTTCAGTACCAGGGAAGGTACCAGCTCCCTTATGAGCTGTTTGCCAGAGAGACCCCAGAGGTCCTCAAATTAACCAAGGCCATCTCCACTAATGTCAGTAGTATACCAGGAAAGGCCAGTAAGGCCATGTTGCTGAAGACACTGAATGATGTAAGCATGGGTGAGGGAGAGACAGAGCTGAGACTAAGCTGAGAACTCCCTGCCACTGGATGGATGGCTTTCATAGTTCCTGAATGTGCTATGCAGATGGTTAGGGGAGAAGGATCCCTTATAATTCTGCTTGACAATGGACCACACATGCTGCACACTATTGACATGCTAAGCAATTCCTGCTGGTGCAATAATGGTTCTACTAACATACATACAACCGACAAATTTGTAAATGGATAAGGCCTATTTCTATGGGCTGTACACATATCTGGTGCCCCCTATGTCAGGGAAGGCTATAGACCCTAACTAGGAAGCTGCTACAAGTGTTTTATTTGATAAATATGGTATGCCTGATAAAGTATCTTCCAAGCATTTGTATTTACACCCGTGTTTGTTTAGATGTGCCTGCTTCTTTCCATTTGCCTTATAGTAAAGGAGACACCACTGAGATTGATCAACAGCCACATCTTGATGGGGAACCGCAGGAGTTCAATATCTCAACACAATGAAAGGAAGATTTCCCTGCATCTGTCACCCCCTCCAAAGCCCAAGGACTCTTGTGAAGACTGGAGGAAAAGGTTGTGAGAGCAAAAGAATGGGTGGAATGTTGGATAGACATGTCCCCAAAAGAACTAGCACTGAACACTAACAGACTCCATAGACAGGGGGAGATAGCCATTCTTCCCACCTAATTGGCCAGCATCAATTGCAAGAGGGAAGGGTCTAAGGACAGACATGGAGGAAGCCAGTAAGTCAATGGAGAGTCACCATCTTGGTGGGGTATTGGCAGTGGCAGATCTGAAAAACCCAGCTGACATGTAGGGAAAAGAGCCCACAGGTGCATGCCCTTGTAAGTAACCCTCTCTGGACATCATAAACTTATTACAAAAATCTGAATAGAATGCATTGTGTCAGTTCGTTGGTCAATCACAAAGACAGCAGGGGCAAGAGGAGAAGGTCGCAGCACACCTCACAGGGGGCCTGGGTGTGGAGTGCAAGCACAAGGGCTTCCCAGGAGAGAAACTGGAATTACAGCATTCTTATTCCAAAACGGAAGAACCGTGGCATAGAAAGCAATGACTCATTCACAGCAAGAATAAAATCCAGAAAGGAAAACACTAAACTTTGAAACTCAATGTCTGTTCGTCCTGTCATCTCCTATGTCCTAGGGTCTCCACTGCAACCTAGACCTCAAATTCACATCACAAAAATGACCTCCCAGTGCCTCATTGTAGAGACTCTGACCTTTCCACCTGGCATCAGATGCTTTCTGAAACCATGAGGCAGGACTACATGATCCCTTAATCTTACATCTTTCTAAAACTAGCACCACATACATGGCAATACCAAGTACTGCTGTCAGCTCAGGATGGAGCTTCTGGTCCACTGGATTTTGCCCTCAGGGCGTCTTTCCTGACATACTAGTGCAGTGCAAAGGTTTTTCTTCAGTGAGGTTAATCTTATTAACAACTGTAGCTGCTTTAATAGCACCACCCCTCAATAGTCTCCTGAGATTTTTCTCTACTAAACAAATCGATGTATTATTTTTAATTAAGCTTCACTCAAATTCCCAGATAAAGACAAAATGAAGCCTGATTCTCGACCAAAATATCATAGCAATGGTGCCTACAGCAGTTTTTGATAGAATCTGTGTTCCCCTCTGAAACCTCCTGAGCCTGGCTCCACCACCTACATTTCTCTCTCCCTTTGTGTTTTTCAGTCACAAGAGAATGGCTCATTTAAGAGCTTTATTAACACAAAGTCCCAAGCTCTTCCACATTCAAGCCACAACACAACTCCTAGTGTCTAATAATTGCACAATAAGTTTTATCACAATAACAGCCTACCTTCTTCTTGATAAAAATTTGTGTCTTTTTATTATGATTAAATACAATAACAAAAGTAAAATATAGAAGGAAAAGTTTGCTTTATTTCATTGTTTAAGGCGAGGAGAGTCAAGGCAACAGGAGTTTAACACAGTTGGCCCCATCACACCCACAATCACAAAACAGAAGGGCAGATTCAATGCTAGTGCTCAGATCACTTTCTCCATTGTGTATAAAGTCCAACATCCCCGGCCCAAGAAACGGTCCCACTCATAGCCAAGGTGACTCTTCCCATATGAATTAAATAATCAAGTTTGTGACCTACACACATGAACAGAAGTGTATCTTCAAGGGGATTCTATATTTAGTCATATTGACAATTAGCCATCACAGGCTGTTCATACTTAGGGCAGAGGAACCTCACTGCAACATCAATTAAAACTGTCAAAATTGGGAAATTTAGCCATTATCTGCCATGTTTTTTAGTTACCTGGAAGGTATAACAAACTGCTTATTTTGTGCTGTGTGCCACTGTATTTGCACTTTTAGTTTTCTGGTGATGCCCGTTGCAGGAACTTCATCAAAAAGGATGGTGTCCTGGAATGTTTCCTAACACTTCATATTGGTTTTCAAAAATAATAAAATCATGACATGTTTAAATAAAATTTGTATTTCTCATTTGTATTCATTAATACCATATACTATGTTCTTTGGTTATGTTAATGACATGAAATGTAACATAAAATACTATTTTTCTTGCTTCTTTTTGAAAATAATCTAGAACCCCATCTCATTTTCTCATTTAGTTCTGGGGGTTGAATGAGGTTCTCAAGAATACTACATAAGCAGTATGCCACTGACCACGTGCCTAGTCCACTGAAAACTAAGGAAGAATATAAGAAGTTCTCACCCAAACTTCCATAAATCAGAAAAGCAATGTAGAATGAAAAGTAAAACATTATTCAAACTGCCAGGCGAGCAGATGCTCTACTAATGAACAAAGGAGAATTTGATGTACAGTACATCTGTATTCCTTTTCCTGATCATAACTCATTAGAGATCTCATCTGTTGATATGAAAAGCTAGCTCTCTAACTATGATGAGTGCAGATAAAAAAATACTAGCCTCATTGTTGTCTCAACCTAAAATTAAAGGGTTATACTAGATTTTATTATGAAACAAAAGGATGTTATTTTGTTTATTGATAAGCTTAGCAAGATTCACTTTCTTCAGTTTGTAGCCATGCTATTATGTAATAATTATTTTAATTTTAGAATTATGAAGACATTATATGTATTTGGTTAGTTGAATTCCATTTGTTAATGCAAAGAATTTAATATTCTTTTATCAGAGCTGAAACCTAGTCCATATACCATGCAAATTTTAAAATAATTTTCATATTTCAAACCATTAAAACTTCACTAGATTTCAATGAGAGAAGTGATATGCAAAAAGCAAAGTTTCAAAAATTCAAGGTGTGTATGAACCAAACAATTGGTATGGTACATGCTGGGTGATGATTTGCAGCAAAATTCTCTGAGGTCACCAACACATTTCAGTTCAGCTGTGTTTCTTCTCTCCAATGCAACACATTTCACAAATACTGTCAAGGGATATCCCAGACACTATCTCCACTACATGATGAAAAGGTGTTTTGTGTTTTTTTAAAAATAGTTTTATTGAGTTTTTGGGCATTTCATGTAATAGAAAATGAAATTTAGAACCTCTCTCCCATCCAGGTCCCCCAATAGCACTCCACTGGATTTCATGCATTCTGTCATATAAGTACTATTCAGAAATTTGTTGTTAAAAGGATTATTATGTTTGAAATATTAAACTGCCTCTTTCAATACAAAGTAGGAAATAGACTGCATCCTGAGTAGTTTAAAACTAGACATGTGTTTATTGTAGTGCAGATGATGCAGAGTAAAGGTCAAGGTTGATCAAGGTGAGATTCTGAAAAGGCCCTCTTCCTGGCTTGCTGACATGCTTAATGCTGCATCTTCAAATGCTCATGATAGAAAATGCTAGTATCTCTTCCTTTCCTACAGAGGTGCTAATAATGGTGTTCCCACATCAGAGCTTCTTTTAAACCCAATTACCTCCCAAAGGGCTTGAGTCCTCATACATATGCATTGGAATTTAGAGAATCATCATGTGAATTTTTGAAGAGATACTAAGTAACAGATTGAATGCATTTTTCCTATATTCGAAAAACACTCTTTGGCCAATGGCACAGGAAGGTTAGTTGTTTATATTCCTTTATGTTCAGTTCAATCAAAATCATGAAAAGAACATAGTAATACATCTCTGAAACAAAAACTTAATTAAATAAAGGCTATGTTCATCAAAGTGCAGTGTACAAAGTTTTCCATGAAACTAAAGAATTTAAAGTTTATTAGTTTATTATATCTGGAATTTCTTACAGTAATGGAGACATGCAAACAATATTTAATCTCAACACATCTTCATGATCTGTTGTATTGTATATACAATAGCATACATTAAATTGAGCCTGAAGCAATAAGGGGATGTATAGATGTATAGATGGGGCGGGGATCAAATACCATCAAATTATATTGTAGGAAAATCACAAAAATTCAATTAAAAGAACATATATAAACAACCCAACAGATCATGTAGATGTGTTGAGATTAAATATTTTTGCATGTCTCCATGACAGTAATACCAGATATAATAAACTAATTTGTGTGCCCACGTGTCCTTCAATGTGGGTGGAATACTGGAGACCCGTTAACCTTCCAAGAGTCCTATACTTGAAAAGGACTATCTTTGTCTGTCCCAGAATTCATCTTTGATCACAATTTCCTTTGGTGGGGTTGGAATTTCTCACCCACTTCCTCATGACTTTGCTGGGATTTTTGTTTGTTTGTTTTCATTTCTCCTACTTTTAGCCTACATGAAACTTGTGCATGCTGTCGGCATTGCTCTGAGTTCATATGGGTAAGTGAA
Source organism: Nannospalax galili (assembly GCF_000622305.1). Taxonomy (NCBI): domain Eukaryota; kingdom Metazoa; phylum Chordata; class Mammalia; order Rodentia; family Spalacidae; genus Nannospalax; species Nannospalax galili. Next base: position 464,166 of record NW_008340940.1, read on the forward strand.
CCATTGTCCTGCAAACTGTTTCCTTGTGGTCATATACCACCTCTGGCACTTACAATCTTTCCATTCCCTCTTCTGCAATGATCCATGAGTCTTGGGAGACAGAAGTTGATACAGATGTCCTATTCAAAGAGAAGCACTCTGCAGCCTCTTGTTCAATTGTAAGTTTCTGTGTTAATCACCGTCTGGTGCATAAGTAAATTTCTCTGGTGAGAGTTGAGAGATGCATTAATATATCGGCATATTAATAATTCATTAAGAGTCAGTTTAATATGATAATTGTTTAGCAGAAAACTAGTATTAGGTTCTGCCCTATGTTCTATGACCTGTCTAATTTCAGATTCCTAACCCTGGTATTAATGTCAGTTATGGGTTCCATTCCAGGAAGCAGATCTTAAATACAATTAAAGAGTGGTTAGTTACTCCCATAATATTTGTGCAACAATTGCACCAGTGGGCACACCCTACCAGGCCAGTTGCTGGTTAGCCTTTGATGATTATTATTTTACCTTCCAGTAGCATGCATAGAAACTTCTAGCACTATGAAAGCTAGACAATAGAATTGAGGCTCTGAAGTTGGCACCAGATTGATTTCTATTTGTGTGCTCCACAGTTTATATATGTAGTGTCTTCAGCAATAAGATCTTACATCCAGCTCTGCAGGGTAACCAAGAGCAGGGCCAATGGCAATATTGTTTGAGAGTCTATGGTAACCCTGGTCACCAGCTTCTAGGGAGGGAGTCCATTCCTTATAATGAAGGTTTTCTTTATTATCCTACAATGTTTAGAGAGGGCACTGTCCCCTTGTAGATAACTTCTTTTAATCTATTTTTGTGATGTGTATGTATATGATTCAGGAAGTTTCTTTACTGTTAGGTTTCCATATGACTTTTCCTAAAGGCTTTTAATGTTAGTCATCTCTCCACATACTCACTCCTTTACTCTGCCCTCCCATTCCCCATCCCATTTAACCCTTCTTAGTCTAATATTCCCCTTTCCCACTTCGTTTCACTGCATTCTACCACCTTTCCCAGGCAGCTCCCTCTAATGGTCATTTATTAGTTTCTTGACTTCTCTGAATTGTCAAATGGAGGCATGTAAATGTTTTTAGTAAAATTTTAGCAGTAGAGTAGTGGTCACCACTATAACTCTTAATAAAACCATAGTGGGTGGAGGCACAACAAAAGACATTTGGGGACATAAATATGACTCAGACCTTAATACATATGATTTAATGCATGAAATATGGGGGGAGAGGGGTCTAAGACGGGAGAAGACTGGAGACAATATCTAACTATGATAAAAATATTGTACGAAATTGGCAAAAATTAAAATAAACAGGAAGACATCCTGAGCTACAGTCCTCTCATACACAGAGAAAGTAGACCAAAACTATTATGTGTCTAGATGCACATGACCAAGTCTTTCCATGCAAGTTCAAGAGACATGAGCTGCATGCTTAATTTTTACTGATCTTTCAGTATTAAATGAGGTTTATTTGAAGGAAATGAGAATGGTGAACTAGAACAGGTAAGATGTGTATACTTCTAATTGTGTTTATTAGAAGCATACACTTAAATCCCCAAATAAATATCAGCACAGTGCTTCTTTTACTGTTAAGTAAAACTTAATACTGTGATGTAGCCAATTATATGTCATGTCACTGTTATATACTGACTCAGCTTTAGTGTTTAAAAAAAAATGAACCATATGTGATCTCAAATTTTTCATCAGGACCCCTCTCTTTAATGCATATTAAAATATTTGTGGTCATTGTTTTAGATATGATAACATCTAAAATGATCAGTTGACTCAGGTTTGGGCTGGTAGTTACAGAGATTTAAAAGGAATATAATTATGTTTGCATCATTAAAAATTTCTACTGCTGCTGATCAAACCTAGAATTTTAACTCTTTCCAAATGTTTTGAAAACAATATTTTAAGTCACAAAAAAATGGATACAGGTTTTATTCTGTGCCAGTGTATTGCTTAATTTTTCTCATAATAGATATATAAATATGCAATGTATATATGCATACATACACACAGACACACATACCTATATATATAATCAGTTGATTTTACAAGGAATGTGAGAAAGCCTAACTATACTATACAACAGGGGAACTACTTTCTCACTTGATGAAATACCCTTTAAAATGATTGTATTCATTTGCTAAAGGCGCCTTTTTAAAAATTGCAAAGCATTGGGTTGTAACAAACAAAATTAAGTATTTTTTCCAGTCTACAGGCTGGAAACCTGAAATTAAGGTGTCACTACGGTTTGTCCCACTTATTATAAAGTATTTTATTCTGAGTCTCTGTCCCAGCTGGTGATGTTTGCTAGCAAATTCTATTTTCCAAGAGATTTGCTGTTTCAGTCAGTCTTCTGTCAATTTATATCCTCACACTACATGTTGATATATGTTTCTGTCTTCAAAGTTGTCCTTTTTATAAGAACGTTGGTGTTATAAGACTGGGGCAAGATGAACTCCAGCAAGACACACAGTAATTAAAAATGCCAGAATGGTGGAATTAACCTTCTTGGATGTTTAACAGACATACCTTGAGATCTATACTAATTGGGTCAGAGGGATTCAAAGGACACTTTTTGCTCCTTGCCCTCCTGGGTCGATTAGTTCCCAGGGACTATGAGCATC
>NW_008340940.1:467161-489611 GCF_000622305.1 Nannospalax galili
GCAAAAACATTACATGCTATTGGAATACGTTGTTTGGTATATCTGGGTGCCACCAGAGCACTATCCTCATGTGTCTCGAGTTCTTCATGCATAAACTATTAACCCTAATGCCATCCTCTCAAGATGAGCACTAACATCATCGGTGGAATTTGCTTCAGACTGAGCAGATGCTGAATAAGCATGGGCTTCCCCCTCTTTTCCTCTGCTTTGTCTCTTAGGTCTTCCACAAGTACATTCAGATGGTTAAAAGGTAGTGTTTCAACTTTACAAATAAGGAATTTTAAGTTTATAAAAGTTATAGGGAAAAAATAATTTTCAATATGCTTACTTTCTTTTAACATTATGCCTCTAAAGCTACAGGTAATGGTCAAAGTTCTTTAAAAAGGGATGCCCCCCCAAAAAATCATATAATCATGATGTGATTCCCTTGATTCCTTAGAATGACGATCATCCTGGGCCCCTGCTTTGCTTCAGCCACAAGCTGACCTCAGTGAGAGGTGCTATGAAAATGCCCCAATGGCATGTGATGCAGTGGTAGGTACTGTGAAGGAAAAGGGTGCTAGGAGATCACAGTGCTGGGTTGGAGACTCCTACACTGGATATAAAAATAACTTGTAGATTAGAAATGCATGTGCAAACATCTTAATGTTAATTGCATTAAAATGAATTTTTCTATATGAAATTTTAATTTTTAATAATGAAATGGAGATCTTTTTAAAGGTTAAAACATCATTTAATTTATGTCTTATAGGGTTTATACTGAGTACAATATTGTATAACTGTAATAATTCAACTGTAAGCCTAAAAATTTACAGCCAAATTTGAAAGAGATGCATCCTACTTCAGGAAAACGTTATTGAATATGTCAATTGTGTTGTAATGATATGCTTCTTCTAAGTATGTTGTTATTAAATAAATCATTTTTAAAAATTAAAAAAAAAATCTGTCTCCCATAACACCCATGCTTACTGGCTAACCTGTTTTCTCATCATGTAAGGCATCTCCAGGGCTTGCTCAGTATCAGGACAAATGTCTTTCCTATGAAACACAATGTGAGATGAAAAGAGGAGTGAATGCATTCAAGATATAAGTTGTTGCATTTTCATAACCTTATTTTGTTTTGACAACCCATAATTTTGGCCACATTTTATTTAATAGCTATTTAATGATGTTAAAAATGTGTCCTTGTAAATTTTTGAAAACAGAAAGTACATAAATTCTTTATAATAACTTCTGTGGCTAGTCATCAAGTTGCCTATCATAAACTTCTGGGTAAAACATGACTACCGTGATAAACTCATTTTTAAAATAACTTACATTTTATACCATTTTATACTTATCAGATACTGTATTGAGTGCTAACAAAATAGGTGAAGCTAGGGTCATGATATAAAAGAAAACTATTGCTTATCTCTTCCAGGATAGAAGCAGTGCAGTTGCTACTTGAAGAAATCCCAAGCAATCACATTCATCACACATGAATTCATTTAAGAGAGACTTATGTACAACTAGGTTCTAAGAATTAATAACAGATTACAGCTAAAATATGTTTCTTGGGGGCTGGAGAGATGGCTCAGCCATTATGAGTACTGACTGTTCTTACAGAGGACCCAGGTTCAGTTCCCAGAACCCAAATGGTGTCTAATTCCTGTAGGTAACTCCAATTCCAGGAGATCTGATGTTATCTCTGGCCTACTCTGGCATTGCATGACACATGTACACTTACATACACGCAGACAACACACTCAAACACATAAAATGAAAATAATAAATGAAATATTCAAAAAATAAATGTGACCTCTGGTTTGTGATAAAACCCATTACAGCAAAGAATTCACCAGGAAGGAGAGAGATTCTCTAGGAATTTCATGACATTTTTGTTAGAAATTACTTTATAATAAGCATTGAAATCTGTTTCTAGGCCTATAATTAACTCAAATATATTTACTGAAAATGACATAAAAATAAAGGTTATATCTGACAATCCAGAGTATAGTTATCAAAACTAATTGCTATAATTTTCACATTTATATCTGACAAAAAGTATTCTTATAAGACATTAAAAGTATTGAAATTAAAATAGAAAAAAATATTCTTGCATCCTTACATGAAAAATAGATTGCTCAAGAAATTTTAAAGTGAAATAATCCACACTTTACCATCAAATATTAAAATATAGGAATTAGGGGCTGGAGAGATGGCTCAGCGCTAATGAGTACTAGCTGCTCTTGCAGAGGACCTGGGTTCAGGTCCCAGCACCCACATGGTGGATAACAATCATCTGTAACTCCAGTTTCAGGGGATCTGATGATTTTTCTGCAGGCATTTCATGACACAGGTGCACTTATATTCACAAAGGCAAAACACTGATAAACATAACAATTTTTAAAGTTAATTGAAAAATAAAATCTGGAAGATAAATGTGCAATGTGGTAAGGAAAAAAATAGTTGAAGCTTTAAACTCTGCCTTATGTACACCGTATAAAAATATCAGAAGTCACTGAAACAGAAACACGTGGAATAGTAGGAGAAACACAGCACACATGTGCATTTCCTAAGGGAAAATAAAGATTTTATCTTTCTATTTACAACAATGGGCAATAGTAAATGATTGTAGAAGGGAAAAAAAAAGCTTGATGAGCACTGAAAGGGCTTACACAGCACAGTAGACCTGAATATACACTACTACCATGAAGACACCACAAAATTGGAACGTATAAGTACTTTGAACAGTATTTATACTGTTTTAAAACAGAAAACATTTAATATTAAAAAGCAGGTTGTGAAACTTCACCTATTGATAGTAGGTATTTACTCAATGACTAAATCACTTAAGGACACATTTCTCAAAATGTATCCACAAAGTTCTTCAGTGAAAGATTGAACTAATAATAGAACTAGTATTGAAAGAAAAGCAAAATAAATCAGATTTCTTTAAAAATATCATTAGTGCAAATGATATGATTTACCCATAGGAAAATTTAAAGATCATATAAAAAATTATTGGTACAAAAATGCCTTGAGGGGGGCTGGAGATTTGGCACAGTGTTAGGAGCACTGGCTCCTCTTGCACAGGACTCGGGTTCAATTCCCAGCACCTATGTGGTGGCTAACAACCATCCATAACTCTATTTCCAGGGGATCTGGTGCCCTCTTTTGATGTCCATGGGCATTGCATGACACAGATGCAGTTGCATACATGCAGGCAATACACTCATACATGTAAAATAAAAATACTAAAATATTTTTTAAAAATGAATGTCTTGAGGGTTGGGGGTGAAGTTCAGTGAGAGAACACCTGTTCAGCATGTACCAGGCCTGGTGTTTTATCCCCAGCATCTCATCAATCAATCAATCAATCAGTTAATCAATCAATCAATCAAATTATTGTCTTGTCTTAAGTTCAATCCACACTACTACCATATATTAAAAATACCTTTAAAAATAAAATTATAAGCAAAATATCTGATACCAGTGAGCATCTTAAATCGAAACTAACAACAGAACACCCCCCCGAAAAAAAAAAAAAAAAAAAAAAAAAAAAAAACTCATTAACCTCTACAGCACAAGGCATATGTTTCTATGTGAAAATAAAATTAATTTAAATGTGATCTTTAAGAGATTTAACACAAGCTTAACGGACTGGTGTGATTGCTCAGTGGTTAAGAGCACTGATTGGTCTTAAAGAGATCTGAAGTTCACTTCCCAGCACCCACATATCAGCTAACAGTCATCAATATTCCAGTTCCAACCCTCTTTGGCACATGATAAACTGACACACATGCAGGCAATACACTCATACACATAAAATATAATTAAATAAACCAAAATTAAAAAGAAAACCTTAATAAAAGAATGAACTAATCACATAAATAACTTGAAAGATTTCAATATTACCAAAGAATAAATCTAATAAAAATTAAGTAAAGATCTTCATACATAATAGCAAATATCCAGTAGGTTTCTAAATTTTTTATTGAATTTTTTTATATTTTCATATAGAACATCTCAATCAATCTTAATCATCTTTATAAACCCTTTCCCACTGGCACCCTCCCAAACACATCCACACACTGGAATTCATATATTCTGTCATTTGTGTTAAGGCCTATTGTGTCCAGTTACTGTTCCCAGACATTCTTCCATGCAAGTTTACCTCCTGAGGTCTATTCAGCCTATCTAGGGTCCCTTGTTTTAGGAAGATCAGCTCTTCCTCATCCAGCAATTATCAGTTTCCAATATCTCCTCAGCTAAGATTGGGGGTCACCTGTCTACTTCCAAGTTCTATGCTGCATTTTTGTCTGCCTGAGTTTGTGTGAGTCTTGACAAAATTTCTGTAGATTCATATGAGCAGGGTCCAAGGACCTTGTAGGACTCTATTTCCATATGATCATGCACCTTCTCCCTGGTTCTTATAATCCCTACCCTCCTCCCCAGCACCCACAATGGTCCCTGAACCCTGGGCAGATGTAGTTTTATACAGGAGTCCTGTCCAAGGACCAGCATTCCAAAGACTCACAATCTCTACATTTTGGCCATTGTGAACTTTTATGTTCCTGGGTCTCTGTCGCATGAGGGAGCTTCATTAATGAGAACTGAGAGATTCATTAGCATCATCTTTATCCCTTGTTCTATGTTCCGTGAGAGTTCGGTATAGAGGTTGCACTGTAGATGTGTTACTTAGGCCTGAGTATTTTACAGATAATGTCCATGTGTGAACAGTTTTGTTACACTGTAATACACTCCATTTGGTACAAAATGAGCTTCTTTGATAAGTGGTGACTGGAATATTTGTCTGTAAATATACGGATAAATATTTTTTTGCATATTCAGAAATAACAGAAGTCTATGGATGTGACAGTCTTGGGGTTTTTCAAAGATCTATGACCTCACCAGCCATGTGTCTTTGGCTATGTTTATAGTACCACACAAGAGTTTCCTCCCATTAAGTGGGATTTTAGTCCAGTTAGGTAGCTGTGGCTCCAAAATAAAAGTGACACTACTTCAAAAATGTGGTATGCCATGCTGATCATTGATATGGTTATTTGTTCTTGAAGCATATGGTTATTTGTTCTCCCTTAGCATCTTGCATAGTGTACTCCAAAGCTATGAGAGTTAACCTTCAGGGGAAGTGGCTTCCAGGTCAGCTTCAGCTCCATTGCTCCAAATCCTGTGTCTGAAGTATGTTCTATCTTCAGCAATAAGGTCCTACTTTCAAGTTCTGGGAGGCATTCAAGGACTGTGGCAATAGCCTGCATAATTTGGGGAGTCTTTTGGACTACCCTGGACAACAACTCAAAGGAATGAATCTCCCTGTCTAGCACCATTTTTTGTTATGTAGCCTTCAGCTATACACATGGACTCATGTGGAGATATTGTATGTATAATTTGTCATTGGGTTCTTGATCTATTATGATTACCTTTGGGTTTTTACACTAGCTAAGCATTATTTATCCTCCTCTCCCTCTCTCCCTAACCCTTCCTCCATGCTTTCCCTATTAAAAGGGTCCCCATTTTCCCCATTTCCCCCATTTCTCCCTTGATAATACCAGTCTCCTATGGTCCCACCTGTCTTGAGCTCCTTTTTAAAATGGTATTTGTCAATAGAATCTAAAAGTATATGGAAAAAAGGAGTGAAAAAATAACCATGAAAATTTAGAAGAAGGAAAATAATCAGAGGAGCAAAACAGTCATATATTAGAGTCTCTAATAAATTGAAAATAATTAAGACAATGGAATTTGTTTTGCTTTGATGACACTTGTTCTTGTGAGAATTTTCTGCTTCAGGGAGGGTTTGAACAACATCTACCCCCTTCCTTCCAAGGTCCCAATGGCAAGGCAAAGTTTGAAACCACCAAAGTTCCTCATGACCTAATGAGTTTACTTGGCTTATTTATAGAATGTGGATTAGGAACTGACAGGAACATGAGTACGCCCAAAACAACTTCAATAGAAAGATTGCACCTCTCATGCCTCTCCCCAAGACCTCTAGATCATTTGTGGTTAGGGAAGAATTGCATATAAATGGTTGGAGTGAATGGCTGGATGCTCAGGTCAGGGTCCAGTGACCCTCCTTGACCCCTCCTTCTGTGAGGGAACGTGAACAGTAAAGAAAACCAGCTATGATCATATTATGTAAGAAGACACAGCTGCTCTTAAGAAGATGACATTTGTTGTGTGCAGAGGATGGTGTTGTACAGCACTTGCTTACCTGGAGAAATTATATTGAATAAAGAATTCTGAAACTGATTTGAACACATGTGAACAATTGAGCTATGACAAAGATAAAACAGGCAGCAGAGGATGTCATAAAAGTTTAGATGGATAACAGATGATGTAAATAGGCTGGTATTCATTATTTGAGAACAAAAGGTTAATGTAAGCCAAGATAAATTTTACTGATATACCTACCCTTCTGCCAATTAAAATATGGATAGATAGATGGATGATAGATAGATGATAGATAGATAGATAGATAGATAGATAGATAGATAGATGATAGACAGATAGATTTGAAAAGAAAATTGAAAATAGAAATTGTAGGCAAAAATATAATGCATCATGAATTCTCCTAATCTAAAAACGTTATAGTTTGTGTGTATGTCTATTTTCTATAATCTCAGTAATTGTAATAATGTGATTTAAATAGCATACTTTCTATGAACTTCATGTAATTTAGTTTTGTTATCTTTCATGCTCTTGTTGTTCTTGTTTTAAGGAAGCCCTTCCGAACACCAGGGGAAATGTTTTCATATATTATGGTCAAGATCATTGTATACATTGTCACATTCCAAAAGATGTCCCAATCCTACAATAATGCAAAACTCATTTTAAATAGAGACTGTTTGGTAAGTAAAATAACTGAAATAATTTCATACTTGAGCTTAACAGATTTAGAAATTAATTTCTGGGCATTTCAAAAGTAGTCAAACTCCATGTGGTATTAGACAGTATAGCAGTAATTTTGGTGGACAATATTCAATGAAAAAAGATTCTGTGTTCTGGTTCATTGGTTAAATACTGCATTTCTTGCTCTAGGTAGTGTCATCTGGAAATTTTCACTTTGTAAATAATTACTTAGTTTTATTCTGCAACTTTATATGTGCTTAGTTCTATCCAAAAGATTAAGTAATCACAAAATTTTGGGTATACTATTTTGAAATGACGACTTGTATACATTTGCTTATGTCTTTCCCCCAAGACACTCAAAATAAACACAGTAAAAGACATCATTCTGTTCCATAAACAAGTCATTAGGATGTCAGGAGATTATAATGCATTTTATTCTTTTGGTTAGCATTTATCATACATTGTGAGTGATTTGAGCAATGTATCATGGGATTTTTTCACTGTTCTTTAGCTCATGACTGCTTTTCTGGCTTCATGGAACAACCTGCCTTCCCTCCACAAGGTTCTAACACAGTTGACGACTCTGGCCTCACCCGAAAAGGTGACTCCAACTAAATGCTCATATCTCCAATGTGTCAGACACGAAGCAGACTAATGAAAGTAGTGATAATGAATGAATTTAGGGGCATTACATGGTTCAAATAAAGAAAATGATTAGTAACAAATAATTTTAAGTTGAAATTATTTAAAGGTATATAAATAACAAAATAGAAAAAGAAGAAAATAAAATTCCATCTCTTTTAACTAGTTTTGCTAGATGTGTCATAAAATAATTATACTCAATTGTTATAGCCCAAAACTTAGTAACATAATTTTAGCTAGCTAAGTAAGACAGTGTTAAGTACTGCCTTCCAGATGAACGGTAATGAAAAGAGGGTAACAGAGGCCTGAGGGGCAACTAGAAGTCTCTGTACTATGCTTGGGAGGATATACAAGAATAAGATGTGGAAATCGCAGAGTTAATGAAAATTTGAAAATTATTCTTACAGTCTGAAATGGTGAAGGAAGAATCTAATCCACCAACAGATCTCAGAAAAGACCCAGAAATTATATAAAGGTTTCTGGTAATTATAAGCCATCGTATTTCAAATCCCTTAAAATCTTCTAAGCCATGTCATAAATGTATTAAGCCCTCACTCAAATAAAAGAAAAACTCACATTATTGTTTTCAAAGAAAAAGAATTGAATGCAGTGAATCAGTGAATCAATCAAAGCAGCTTAGAATCTATGTCTACTCACAACAAATACTTCCATATCCTGTTATGGAATAAAGCAGAGTAGTTTGCAACCTTCACAGATAGCATTTGTAAGCCCATCGGTTTAAAAGCACAAACTTCTCTCTTTATATTTTGAATCATCAATACTCCTATTGATTTTCATTATCTACCTTATAGGAACGTTTCCTCTAGCCTCCAGGTCAATGCTACAATTTGGCAAAGACCCACAATAGTTCATGGTCAAATGTTATTAATGTTTTCATGTTTAGCTTTTGGCATTCATTCTTGCCTGTCATGGTGAATCTTGATTGTCAAGTAGTTGAGTTTTAGAATCATCTGGGAAAGAAACCTCTGAGAATGTTTCTGAGTGACTTTCTAGATTTAGTTAATAGAGGTAGGAAGATACACCCTAAATGTATAAATGCCCTAAATCCAAGACTGTAGATTCATTGTGATCATCTTCCTCAAGTTCCTGCTAAAATGACTTCCCACCATGATTATATGCTGACACCAGTCAAAATAAACTCTTCCTTATGTTATTCTTGTCATGTATATTCTCATTGTAAGAAGAAAAGTGACAAATACATAAAACTGGTACTGAGGAGTAGGGACATCAGGATGTTTCTGAAATAAACCTGACCATGAAGTTATTATGCTTTTGAAACTGCTTGTGGGAGAGGAGGGGATTGTTGTAGAGTTTGGAACTTTGCTACCATAGCCCTAGAATGCCATAAGCAGAGCTTAATGGATCATTACGGTAAAAATTCTGAAGACCACAACACCAAGAAAAATGTGAACAGTGGAGGCTCAGCTAATGAGATTCCAGAGAGGAATAATGGCTGTCAGGAACAGGGCTATAGGCCATTCAAGTTAGATTCTGGCCACGAATCTGACTGTGTTCTATCCAGGTCTTGAGAACTGGTCTGGGGCTGACTTTAAAAAGTACTCTAATTTGTTTGCTGGAGACAAGGCAGAGACCAAAACAGCTCTAACTGATAAGAAGATTGGTGCAAGTGAAGAAATATAATGCTTTCTTTGTACTTGGACAATGAGAAGGTGCTCTGAGAGCAAGACCTCATTTATTAAAGCTCCATCTTGTAAAAGTACAAGTTCACTTGAAAGGAGAGAACCTAAGTATAATTAATGCCTTTGAATGGGTTCCCTGCTCAAAAAATACCACCTAGGAGAGAATTTCTCCAGAGTTGACAGATAACCACTGATATAACTCAGCTACCATTTCAATCCCAAGTTTATAGCAGGACCTAGTAGCAAACTGCTTGTGCCACTGGTTAGGCAGATATGAAGGATGGAAGATTGAAGATACATAAAGTCCTCTGCCTGGGCTCCAGAGAGGATCTGAAATCAGGCAATGGGTAGCAGGGTTGAGTCCTTGCAAGTGGGCCCCAAGTGTCAACTGCTTGAAGTTGTAAAGGGGAAGTCTAAGTGTCCCTGAAAACTCTAGTATATTAGAAATGACAGACCCATAGGACAACTGCTGAGGAAAGCTGAGGGCATGAAGTGGAACTGGCTCAAGAGAGAGGCTGTACGACCTACACATGGCAAAGCTGGAAGGGTCTGGCTCCTCAATCCCTTTGGAACCCAGATAATTCCATCGTGATCTCGAATGTTGAGCCTGGTCTTTGCCCTGATAAGTTTCATTCTTTCTTTGATATGGTCTTTTATTGCTATGCCCCATTCTCCCACTTAGAATGAGAATGCTTGCTCTGTTCCATTATGTGATGAAAGTATAGTAACCTATTCTTAGTGCAGGGCTTCACAGAGATTGCCTGAGTTTCTTGAACAAGTTTTGAAACTTAGATATTAGAAATTTTGGAACCTGACTGAATGCATTTTGCATTTTTATATAGCCATAAGTCTTTGGGGACAAGGGCGGGTAGTTAAGACTTAAAATGATTTCTTTGGTTGTCAAGTTGACAAGCAGTGCAGTTGTGGCTAGTTTAGATTATCAATTTTATGGGATTTAGAATCACCATGGAAAGAAAATCTAAGAAAGTCTGTGAGGGAGCCTTCCAGATTGGGCTAGCTAAACCCAGAAAGACCTACCCTAAATGCAGGTTGGGCCCTTGGAATGAATAAAAAGGAGAGACTGATCTAACCACAGCTGTTTATTGCTTTCTCTTTCCTGCTTGTGAAGCTAAGGTGGCCAGCTGCCTCAAGCTCCTGCTTTCATGATTTCCCCACCATGATGGACTGTATCATGGAAATGTGAGCTAAAATAAACCTTGCATTCTTCAAATTGCTTTTGTCAGTAACTAATGTATTGCTACATCAATATCTCATCCTAATTATGAAGCTTTGAACACATACATGTGATAATATTACTCCACTTAATTAAAACTTTCTGAGTTTTCTGTAGCATTTAATATAGTCTTTGTTTTTAAATTTATTTGTCTTTTGTTTTGTGTCTTGTGTGAATATGTCAGCTTCTGTGTATATCCATGTGCATGTAGGTATGTGCACATGAATGTAGGTACCCTCTGAGGTCAAAATACTTTGGATTTCCTGGAGCTAGAGTTGCTAATCAGTGACATGGGTGCTGCGAAACCAAGTCAAGTCTGATGCAAGAATGCTATGACCTCATAACCACCATGCCATTTCCAGTCCTAATATACACTTATAGCATTCTACACAGCTCAGGATTTAGTAACTTATCTGGATATAGAAAATCCTTATTATTTGAAAGAATTTGTTTGTTCAAACTTATTGCTACCTTCCATCTGATCCATTCCCTTCAACCAGACTAGTTTTCTCTGGCATCTAAGAACAACATGCTAGGAACCTTACCCAACTCTCAATCCCTTACCTAGCTATTCCTAGTCAATCTAAAGAAAAAAGTTCCTTTGTAAAACTATGTGAGTCTAACCAATACAAAATGGCATGTTAAGTTCTATGCACATGAAGAAATGATTACTATAGTCATAAATCAATATATGTCTCCTCACATGGTCATTTTTCTGTGCATGAGATAACAGAATATGAAATGTCTCTTGACAAATTTCTTATGTGATCCAATATTAGTGTAGTATCATCATGTGATATGTAATTAGACTTCATCATGAAAGAGGTTTTATATGCAGGCATAACACTCATACATATAAAACTTTTTTTTAATTTGGGTAAAAAATGAAAAGATGTGGGAAAAGTGATTATATATAGGTATATATTTGAGTTTTGTTTGGAGAGGACATAGAATGTAAAAATAAAATCGAAAAAATAGAAGCACATTAATTTATTTTCTCCTAGTGCTGTTTGCCTTTTTATATTAAAAAATTATTTATTTATATATTTATTTTATTGTGTGTATGTGCATGTGAAAGGATGTGATGCATGGCCATGTAGTGTGAGTGTGTGTGTATGTGTGTACCATGCACATACTTAGAAGACTGATGAGGCTGTGGATGGCCTCTCTATCACTCTCTGCCTTATTCCCTTGAGACAAAGTGCTAAGGGGACTGCAGCAGACAATCCTCCTGTCTTGCTCTTTACATCCTCTACTCCCAAACACTGGGGTTAAAGTGTGTGTGTGTGTGTGTGTGTGTGTGTGTGTGTGTGTATGTGTGTGTGTGTAATGTGTGACATACATCAAAGCACATTAATTTTGAAGGCTCAGTTAGGAAATTGCTTGTTCCCACAGCACTTTTACACTGTGACTGCTATTCATTAGCCCAGGAATAAACTTATGTTAACAGTGTTAAAATGAATTAAAAGAATTTGTCTGGGTTTTTTTTTAATGGTTGGGTTAAACCTGCCTGAACAAATGATCCATTTTTATGACTTAGCAAGAAGGAAATTAAGGTACTTGTTGCTAATTATCTTTTTGCTTTAAAGAAGAGTCCCTCTCTATTCTCAAACTATAGTCAAAGATTTTATTTAAGAGTTTATTTCTAGTGATGTTTATTTCTAGTAATTAATGTGAAAATTCTTTTGTTAGCCCCAACCCAGAAACTAAGACGATCATGATGAATGTTCCATGAATATCAAATTACATAAACAGTATTTAAAATTGAATATTTTATTCACTTGTTAAAATCAATTGAATGAAAAATAAAAATATTTAGTTGTATACTTCATATGAATAACTTATTTCTGCCTTCATAAATAATGAAATGGTGACTGTAACTGTCCTAAGAGAGGGTACTGTGTGATGGGCTTTGGGAAAAAATAATAAAGATAAGCTTTTAGCTACATAGTGTCTGGTATTTTTGGATTAGAATACATGGCTGGATTGTCTATTGAGAAACAAAGATGTCATAGTAACAAAATAGAAGAAAACTTCAATTTTATTAATTTTAAAGCTTTTCTAATGGTATGTTAAGTACAACACCTCTCCTCACTGTCAGAAATATTATAAAAGCACTAGGACATAGGAGCATATATGCATTCTTCATAAATAGTTTGAATCTTAAATATCAGCAATATTTTTAGAATATTTTTTTAATTTTTAAAAAAATTATTCATATGAGTGTATTACCTGCATGTGTGTAAGTGCACCTGTATTTTGCAATGCCCACAGATGTCAAAAGAGGGTGTTGGGTACCCTGGAACTGGAGTTATGGATGGTTGCTAGCCACCATGTGGGTGTTGGGAATCAAACCTGGGTTCTCTGTAAAAGCAGTCTGTACTCTTAACCACCGAACCATCTATCCAGCCCCTCAGCAATATTTATTGAAGCCATTAAAATTCCAAACCTGTTTGTTTATATTTTAATCTGTCACATGGAGAAAAGTCTGGTGGTTAGAACTATATTTAAAATCAATGACAGAAATTTTATAAACCATATATTATAGGGATAAATCTTAGAAGCTTGTGGCTAATACTGAACAGAAAGTTTAAAAAAAAAGATTTTTATAGTCTATTACTTATCTTTTAATTAACAATTAAACATAAAATCGAATTATATTCTTGTATTTAACTTTCCTTTCCATTTTTATCTGTAACATTGGGAGATAAATGTATGGAGCAAAATTTTATCATTTATTTGTCACATGTAACTTTTTGTTGTTGTTGTTTTTGTTTTTTAAAAGTTTTAGCTACATTTATTCATTGTTTGTGTGCATTTATATACATGTGCCATGGTACAGTTTTAGAGGCCAATGGAAGGTAGTTCTTTTCTTCTACCATGTGGGTCCTGGGATTGAACTCAGGTTGTCAGGCATGGTGGCAGGTGCCTTTATCCACTGAGCCATCTTGTCAGCCTGAGAATTATTTTTCTTGGAACTTGACAAGATGAATTTAAAGTTCATATGGAACCAATAAATATTGAAAAGTGTCTGACACCCTTAGCCTACAGGGAAAAGCAAACTGAAAATGCTTTGAGATTCTAGTCACTCTCAGTTAGAATGGTTATTACCAAGAAAACAAATGATAACAAAATTCTGGTGAAGATGTGGGGGGAAAGGACTTCAATTCACTGCTGGTGGGAATGTAAGTTGGTACAGTCGCTATGGAAATCAGGATGGTTGTTCCTCAGAAAACTGGAAGCAGAACTTCAATGACCCTGCCATAGCATGTTGGTATAGACCCAAAAGACTCTAGGTCAGCATACAAAGAACTCACATACCCATATTTAATGCTGTACTATTCACAATGGCCAGGAAATTCAACTTGTTTGGACGTCCATGAGTAGATGAAAGGATACAGAAAAAATGTGATATGTATACTCAACAGAATTTTATTCAGATATAAGAAAAATGAAATTAGGACACTTGCAAGAATATTGATTCAACTAGAAATCATTGTTAATTGAGATAAGACAGACTCAGCAAAACAAATACTGCATGTTTTCTCTTATATGCAGTACCTAGATTTAACATTATATATGTGTGCATATGTGTGTATGTACATCTATAACTATATACATATGTGTGTGTGTAGGTCATGAAACTAGAAAGATTATGACAGGGGAGGTGAGAAATAGGGAGGGTAAAACAATACATATAATAAGAAAGTTGGCAAATCTCACTCACTGTAGATATAGTTCAGTTGGTAGTGTGCTTGTCCAAGAGGCGTGAAGCTCTGGGTTCAATCACCAGCACCATGTAAAACTGAGCATTGATGGTGCATGCCTGCAATCCCAGCACTGGGGACATGAAGGAAGGAAGGTCAAAAGTTTAAGCTCACTAGCCAGGAGTGGTGGTGCATGCCTTTAATTCCAGCGCTTTTAATATATACATGTAGTTTTTGCTTTGTGCTGAAAGAAAATTGGAGACCCTGATTTTGGCAAGGAAACCAATTATACAGTTGAAATTATGATGCAAAAACATATCATCGATATATACAATGAATTTATTCAAAATTGTTTTTCTACTTTCAATGAAAATCCAATTTCCATTTTAATAATGTTTTCTGAAAATATTATATACATAACTTTATACTGTAAGAAAAATATCAGTCATACTCTGTTGGTAAAATATGCAGTTCTATTTGTGTTACATAATTTCTACCTATATTTTATATATTGTCAGTGTACATAAAATTATATTATTGTCTTATTATCAATTGGAAAATTGTGTTCGCTCAGTAGTACTGAATATTTAGGCACAGGCAATTTTAAAAGAATATTTAGGCACAGGCAATTTTAATCCATATAGCCAGTACCTTTTGTGACAGCGTATTTTTGTGAGGTATATGTTTGCAAGCTCATATTTAAACAGTTGTGCTTGGCCATTAGAAAATTGGAATAAAGAATACTTTAAGAAGATGATGTCGTACCTGATAACAATTGCATTGCCTAAACTTTTCCTTTATAAGAATTATTTATATATTATAATAATCAATAATATTAAATTTGCAGGAAAGAAAATTAGTAGCATAAATATTAACTTTTGATTAATGAAAGCTGATTGTTACAGATTTGGGAGGAGAAGGCTTAGAAATCACTTCACAAAATATCTAAGATTCACAGACCAGTATTGTTCATCCCACCTGTATGTTTTCTAGTGTATAGAACTTTAGAGTCATAAAATAGGTCAATAACAGGGAGGCAGAAGCAGGCAGAACTTTGTGAGATTGAGGCCAGGCTGTTCGACATAGCAAATTAAAGGCTCTCTGATACTACAGGGAGAATCTGTCTCTAAAGAAATATAACAATAATACAAACTAAGTAAAAGTTTTGATTAATGTAATTTTCCTTTTGTGTGTCAGAAATGTTATAATTGATTTATCCATCTAGTAGAAAGTTGAGTTTTATTAATTATAAGAGATGTAAATATGAATTATAAATACAGAATGTGAATGGGGAAATCTAAGAATGTAGAAGAAATGTTTTATACCATTTAGATTACACAATTGTTTTCATACAATTATTAAGGATAAAGATTAATAAAATATCCAAAAATGGACATTAATGAAAACAAAAAACAGATTAAGGGTGAGTGTGAAATTTTTAAATAGAAATGTACATATAAAGTTTTACGTTTTGGTGCTGAGTTTTGAGACAGAGACTCATCTAGTTCAAGATGAATAGTAAAGAAACTGATGTTACCAAGGAAGAAATGGGGAAAATTGGGGTACTAACTGAGAAAGGAAGAGGGAAGGATATACTTGGAGCCATGGGGGTAAAGGGGAAGAGGAGCTCAAGAAAAGGAGAACAATAGAAGACAGGTATTGTTGAGGGAAAAAGGGGGAAATGTGGGTATAAAACTTGGAAGGGAGGAGAGTGGTCAGGCAGGAAAGAAAGGAAATATAAATAAAGCTCAGGTGATATGAAAATCCAGAGATAAATGAATTAGCTCAAAAACCTATTGAAAAATGCACATACAGTATGTGAACATGAATATATATGTATACATGAAGGCCATATAACAAGAAACAGTGCCAGACAGGAGAAATGTCAATTCAACTTGTTGGTCAGGGCAGTCCAAAGGATGCCAAAAATAACATAGTCTGCTGCAACAGCCCTTGATTACCTCCCAGAATTTGAAGGTAAGACCCAATTGCTGAAAAAAAAGACAAATTTCAGACATCAGATTTCTAGCAATGAAGCTAGAGCTACCGTGGAAATATCCTCCCTGAAAACAAGCTCTCATAGTTCTAGAGAATACTATGCAAACTGCTAAGGGAGAAAAATCAATCAATGGTCCAAGCCCAGCTTTAAAGCCTAAAAACCACAGCAATGACCAGCACAAAAAAAAAAACTATAGTCATGCAGTAGTGTTACTTTTATTTGGGGGAACTTAAATCCCACTGAATGTAAGGGAACTCATATGTGGGACTGTAAACAAAGCCAAATACGCATGACCAGAGAGGTCGTAGATCTTAGAGAAAACTCTAGGATTTCCACATCCCAAGACTAATGTAATTTCTAAGTATATGCTAAATGCAGATTCTTATTTTTACAAACACATTTGCCAGTCACTACTCATGAAAGAAGCTTCTTTTGCAACAGACAGAGACAATTGCAGAGTTCCACAACCGTTCACACAGAGAATATGAGTCTGTGAGATGCTCACCTCTAAGTGATACATCTATAATGGAATCTCTACACCTAAGGCTCATGGAACATAGTGCAACAGGGAGTAGAGGGACTACTGTACTTGCACCAGCGAAGCTTCCTCATGCAACAGAGTGTGATGCATACAGAAGACCACAACTATAGAAAATAGAGACTACACAGTGCCTGTTCCTGGATAAGGCTTCTTTATTAAACCTCACCCACCCATGGCTAGGGGAGAAGGTACGCTAAGGGAGTATAAGGAAACAGAGTCTTATAGGCTCCTGGGACTTTCGTCATATGAACTTATAATGGTGTCTGTATGAAAAAAAAACATGAAAACTCGTCAGACAAAAAATCAAAAAACAAAAAACAAAAAACCATAGAACTGGGGAAATGAACAGCAGGCCCCAACCTTAGCCTAGAAACTATTGGCAGCTGATTACTGCTGGATGAGAGAGAATTAATCTTCTTTAGGGGCGAGACTCTAGATAGGCTGACTAGACTCCAGTGGATGAATTTACACTGAGGGACATCTGGGTACATAGATTGACTTGATACTGATAAGCCTTAACATATACAACAAAATGCATGAAATATGGGGGGTGGGAGGCTATAGGGTTGCGGATTGGGGAGGGGACCTATATATGATTTAGATATATTGTAAGAAATGCACAAACATTCAATTTAAAGTATGCTTTGAGAAAAAAAGAAAAAGAAAATTAAGAAATTTATAGGAATATGAATGGTTCTCAAAAGTATTACATTCAATACATATTACAATGAGATGACCCAGACTCAGAAAGATAAGCATCACATTATTTTTTTCAACTGTAAATTCTGCTTTTTAATGCTTTTATGCTTTAAAATGAGTGATTATGAGACTGGGTATAAACTATGATGCTATCAATGTGGTTAGGTGCTATTTAGATCCTTTCTCCTATCCATACTCCCCACACTGCCTCCAGCCCAATTTAATGTACCTTAATGACCTATATAGACTCTTATTTGTGTCCCTAATTGTCCTTCAGTGTAGGTCCAGACCTTGGACCTAACAGGACTCTCATCCCTGTAAGACACTGTCTTTTTCCCTCCCAACAGCCGTCAATTGACAAAAGTTGCTTAAGTTGGGTTGGGGTTTCTTACCAATTTCCCCATGTCTATGCTGAGATTTTGTCTAGTTCGAGCTGGCAAAGGACTTGTGCATACTCTCAGAATAGCTGTGAGTTCATTTTAGAAACTTATCAGCTGTTTATAAGACTATTTTCTTGTGGTTATCCACTCACTCTTTGAACCTTCTCTTCAGCTATGATCCCTGGGCCTTAAGAAGCAGAGATGTGAAATAAGTCTCCTAAACGGGTAAATATTCTGTGGCCTCTCCTTTGCCAATTGACCAGTTGTGAGTTTCTGTTTTATTCACCAACTCTGATGAGAGTTGAAGGATTCATTTGCCCTATGTGGAAAGGTTGTATTGAAGGTGTGTCACAACTAAGAAACTCACAAACACTCATTCTCTGCATTTGAGCAGTTCTGGAAGTCTGTAATAGTCTCCATCTGATACAAAAAGATTATTTGATGAGGACTGAAAGGTACACTTGTCTGTAAATACAAGGAAGCATATTTAGAATAAATAAAGAATTACTTTGGTCTAGGGATGGGACAGAAGTAGGTCTTTCTTTCAGATCTATAACTTCTATAACCATGTGCATTTGCTTATATTTACTGTATCACACATAAATTCAATCCCATTGAGTGGGCCTTAATTCCAATTACATAGCTGTTGATTACTCACCCCCCCCCAAAAAAAGTGCCACTATTGCACCAATAGTGATATTTGCTGGCCAATCATTGTTTATTAGGATTTACAGCCGGTTAAGACCATTGATTAATTTTCTTCCTTGGTAGCTTCCTTACTTTTCTCTAATACCATAAAACCTAGTCTTCAGGGAAGAGGCTTCTAGGTCATTTCCAGCTTGATTGCTCTGAGTCTTATGTCCGAAGTGATTCCTGCCTTTAGCACTACTTTCTTACTTTCAAGTTCTGGGAGGCAATAAAAGCCTGTGTTACTTTGAGATTCTCTTGCACTGCCCTGACCAAAAGCTTGAAGAGAGGTTTCTCCTGCCTTGCACTGTGTTTTTTGTATTGAAGTTACCCAATACAATATGTTGAAGACAATCTGTAATTTGATGTCTAATAGTATTCCTTTTCTTAAATTGGATGAACTTGTATTTGGTTCATGTATGTTCAGAATTATAATATCCTCTTGGTAGATTATTCCCTTAACTCTATTTTGTCAGATATTAGAATAGCTACCCCTGCTTGTTTCTTGGTTGCTTTTGATTGGGGTAACTTTTTCCATATTTTGAAACAAAAATGTTTGTCTTTTGATAGTGAGGTTTGTTTCTTGGAGGCAGCTAAAATGGGCTCTTTTTTCTAACCATTCTGTGTTTATTGAGGATTTGAAACCACTAAAATTAATGAGTTAATTAATTAATTCAAAGAATATTGGATACATGTTTTCAATGCTGGGGATTCCAAACTGTTCCTTGCACACGGTAATGAAATGGTCTGCCACTAAACCACTTTTGGCTATGGATTTGTTGAATCTTCTCTCACTATTTAACTCAAGTGGGCTTTGAGTAGATAGTCCTACTGCCTCTGCCTCCCAAGTGCATTGGTGTAACCATGCTTGATTTATTTTCTGTTCTGTTTTATCTTGTTTCTGTTTGTTTTGCTTATAACAGGGTCTCACTGTGTAGCTCAGATTGGCATTGAACTTGTCGTGAATTTCCCACCTCTTCCTACAACTGCTTGGATTTCAGACATGAGCCAACACACCAGGCAATATATATATATATCATGCCTTTAATCCCAGCACTTTGGAGGCAAAGGCAGGTGGATCTCTGTGAGTTCAAGGCCAGCCTGGTCTAAATAGCGAGTTCCAGGACAGCTGGGGCTACTGGGAGATCCTGTCTCAAAAAAGACCGGAAAAAAAATCAAATAGCACCAATACAAGGGGAGCTTTTTCATGTTCCTTTATAAAAAAATTTTAATTTATAAATGATTATTTTTATTTTATGTGTATGAGTGTTTCGCCTACATGTATGTAAGTGCACCTGTATCATGCAATGCCTGTGGAGGTCAGAAGAGGCTGTTAGATCCTCTGGGACTGGAGTTAGAGACAGTTGTTAGCTGCCATATGGGTGCTGGAATTCAAACCCAGGTCTTCTGCAAGAACAGCCAGTGTTCGTAACCGCTGAGCCATCCCTCCAGCAACAACAGGGTCCTAACATTTAATTGTAAAATATGGTGTTATATATTAATTATTGATATGTAGGATTGTTGAATAAAAATTCATATTCTTTTTTTTATTTCTAAAGCCACAACAACTGTAAAATATGACTAGCATAAAGATGCCCAACTTAAACACAGAGATCATTTCTATTGTGTATATTCACATTGTCCTGCAACCATCACCCAGTATTTCTCATCTTAAAAGGCAACTGCTTTCTGAAATAATGCAGTGGCAAGCATTTTCTTCTTCCTAAGATACCATTTTTCCTCTGTCCCTATTAATTCAACTACTCTACTTATTTCATAAGTGTGGAAGTACATAGCATTCATTGTAAATAGATTATGTACATAGTATATCATCTAGGTTAATTTATGACTCAGCATCCATTGGAATGTCATGGCTTTTAAAGGTTAGATCATGTTTTCTTATAGATCTGGATACAATCTTCCTAGGAAATGATATCATCTTATCTATATTTGATACTGATATCTACAACTTCATTAAATTTTGTTTATCCATTTGTCTTCAAGGGACACAGATTTCTATCACTGTTGAGTTATTGTAAATAACAAAATGATGAAAACAACTATGCAAATATATATGAATGTTGATGTTTTTAATTCTTTGGTTAAATACCCAGTAGTAGAGAACTGGATCACATCATAATTCTGCTTACTTTTGAGGAACTGCCTTACATTTTCCCATAATGGGTACATATTTTTGCATTCTGATCATCAATAACTCCATCTCTCCATATCTAGGGATAAACTAACCAAAGGCTTTTAAAGATCCAAAAAATGAAAGCTATAAATATTTGAAGAATGAGATTGAGGAAAACACAAGAAGATGGAAAGACCTCCTGTGCTCATGCATTAGTGTAATCCATATAGTGAAAATGACCATCCTACCAAAAGTAATTTACAGATTCAGTGCACCTCTAACCAAAATATCTGTGACAGTCTTTGCAGAAATGTAAACATCAATCCTAAAATTCATATGGAAACACAAATGACCATGGATAGCCAAAGCAATCCTCAGTGCAGAGAACAATGCTGAGGGGATTTCCATACTGGACTTAAACCTATAAATTTCTCTATCTATAACTATATAAAAACCATAAAAACAGCATGGTAATGTGAAAAATCAGAGGAAAATGTATTGGTTCGAAGTCCCACTGAAAAATACACATACTATAAATATTTGAGCGCATGTGTATAGGTAAAAGCTATACAACAGAACACGCAGTACCAGACATGAAAACGTCCTTTTGGGTTACTGGTTAATGTAGTCCAAGAGATTCACAAAATAACACTGGCTATTGCCACAACCATTACTTGCCTCCTAGAACTTTAAGCTAAGTCATTATTGCTGAAGACACAAGACACGTCAGACACAAGACTTGGAACAATCAAGTTGGAACTGACTGGAAGCCTCATCCCTGAAGACTAGCTCTCATGGTATTCAGGGATATAATGCAATCTGCCAGGGAAGAAAACTTATCTAGCATCACACATTTAAAGAAAACAAACTCTCCTCCTCCCAGTAGTTATCAGTTGTCTATAGTTCCTCAGCTAAGGTTGCAACTTCATACCCTGTGAGATTTTGTCGTGTTTGAGTTTATATGGGCTTTTTACCTATTGTTACCATTGCCATGAGTTCATAAAAGTAACTTTTCTGAAAAACTCTGTTTCCTTGTGGTCATCAACTTCCTCTAGCTCTTGCAATAATTTCTGCCCCCTTTTCTGCAACAGTCCCTGAGACATGGTCACCAGAGATTTGATGTAGGTGTCCCATTCAGGGATACTTTCCCTGTAGTCTTTTATTCTTTGCATTTTGCTCATTTGTGGCTTTCAGAGTAAATCACCATCTACTGCATAAGAAAGAGTCAATCGTGAGACTTGAGAGATGGATTAACCTTCTTTTTCCCCGCTGTTGTACTAGGTTCACTGTCCATAATTTGTAATCAGTCAATTTTTGATTGAGTTGCTGTTTATTTATTATTTATTTTTAATCCTAACCTATTGCCAAATATATGATCTGCTAATATTTTCTCCCATTGCGCAAGTTGCCACTTCACTGTATTTGTTCTGTGTGCATAATTTTCAAAAGAAATTTTTAACTGTAATTCATTCATATAGTATATTTGCACATGTAGGTATATATATTTTGTTGTTTTGTATGTTTTTTGTTTTCAGAGTACTTTTTACCTTTTATTTATTTATTTATATGTGTGTATGCTATATGTGAGCAAGTGGCTCCAGAAGCCAGAAGAGAACATTGGATCTTTTGGAATTGAGTTATACATGATTGTGAGCTGTCCAACCTGAGTACTTGGTACTGAACTCAGGATCACTGGAATAGCAGCAAGTGTTCTTAAACAGTCTCTGTTCCCCACCTCTGTATAATTTCTATAAATGGATTCTAGGTCACATTTAGAATTCAGACATTAGTGTCCTAACCATTCCACAAAATCTTTTACATACTTTGTTAATACAAATCAATAAAAATCATTATACCTGAATTTAGAGAAAATTACTGTGGTGTTGTCTGTAATTTCTTTGAAGGTAAAACAATCAG
>NW_008340940.1:489736-505617 GCF_000622305.1 Nannospalax galili
TCTCAAAGAAGGCAAGCTGCCTGGAAAAAACAGGGAAGAGCTATGCCACCTGCAGGAAACAGATAAGCCATGCTGCAGAGAAGAGGCAGGAATCAAGTAAGTTGCCTAGAAGAGGATCCACCCAACTGAGTTACCTGAAAATGGCACTCCCCACTCTGTTGAACTTGCTGCAGATTGTGCACAGCCCTCCCAGTTTCCTACTTCTATGAGTTGTCACTGATGATGGTGTGAGCTTTTTGTGATGAAGCTATGTTTCAGTTATTTCCTCTCTTGTAAGCAATCATTCTCCCATATTCTTTTAGGTAACCCTAATAAAACTCATTGGTTTAGTAAGTTGGATGTTGGTGGTATGCTTAGTTTGGTCTGTTATTGGTTTCTGGGTAAGTCGACACTTGTTCATATCTCCCTAAGAGTTGTTATACAGTATGTGTGTGCTTGGAAACTGTGAAGGTTATTGAAATATCATATATCACATGCGCTTGAATGATTTTTGTATACTTATCCATAATCAACTGATAAAACCTAAATGTTACACTGTATTTGTAGAAAAACTAATTTTACTCAACGATATTAACAATTCTTAACCAAAAAATTCATGAGACTTCATAATAATAAACATTCATAAATTAATAAGTTACAAAAATGTATCCTTTGTTCAATTTGCTTTGAGAATATCAAACAATAGTGTAGTTATATTCCTAATTAATCTTAGCATATTAAATATATTGAGGACTTTGGCATGTGTTTTACTAAGTTTAACCCTGGGTTTCCTACATATATTTGACTTGAAGCACTTATTTTGGCTATAGAATAGCTCCATTATAAAGAATGCCTTCATAAAACAATATGTAATTTTATTTTCTCAGAATTTCTATACAATATAAAGAATCCTTAAACAGCCCCTTCTTTCTAACATTTTTGATTCCTGACATCCTTTTGCCAGGACTCATCAGATTACAAATTATATCCTATTTATTATAATTCTTGTCTTCCTACCTAGTATGCAAGCACTTTGAGATTACGATAGCAAATTCTGTGAACATTTCCAAGATTTCTTAGCCTGGCATTTTGAGCACAATGGATACTCACAATGTTGATGATGCCACTGCTGGCTTTTACTCAAGGCTCACCCTTGCAGCATGTGAAGGAGTAAGAGGAGGCATCATATATTCTGAATGTAATGCTGATGTGGGTGTGAATTTATTTATGTAAACATTAGCATCTATAGAGGAGAAAAATGCAACACACACACACACACACACACACACACACACACACACACACCAGGGTCTAGATTAGCTTGACTCTATAATATGTTCTTAACTTGACATGCAAAAATGATACGGAAAAAATGAATAAATTTGCAAAGAAAATGAAGTCAGAGTAGGTACAAAATAAGTATTACTTAGACCTATTTGGATTAGCAATGTATATTAATGATGAGGAAATATTTTGTGTGAGATATTTTGAAATACAACTCAACTGATAGGTTGAAATGTATTTTATATTAAGCAAATATATTTTAACAAACATGTGCATGATTTTCAGTTCACCATAACTTCAACTATTTTTCAGACCCAATGAAAAGCTTTCAAGTTATCCTTTAAAATTATTGCTTAAAAACTAACTAGAAATTATCAAGTGTAAATCATAAGTCTGATTAATATTTTACACATCAAGTCAAAATAATGAAATGGAGCCTTTTTATAATATTAGAGACAACTGTTTTTCTGTCTCATTTTCTGTCAATTTATACCTAATTTTTGTCTTCAGAAATTACACTCAATTGTAAAGACATGAATGATCCATAATGAGATCCCTCCTCCTCCATTTTGGTTTCTTTTTCCTCATTCTGTCTGAAGTCCTTAGCTCCCCAACTAACAAGACAAAGCTATTTAATCTATTAAAAGGAGTTCAAGCTTTCCCCTCAGAAGTAGCCTTAATACATTACAAACAAATGAATTCACTTCAATTGCCCTTGATTACTTTTTCTGATGTTGTCATTAATTTGTGATCTAGTGTTTATCACAATTTTAGTAGACTTCCTAGTTCACTGTCTTCCAGACTTCTCAGAAGGTTGTTTGTCTCTTTGATTTGAGTTACTGAGATTATAAAACACAAACAAAACCCAGAATATATACATACACACAAATACTAATCTATAGAATGTTATCCTATTTGGAATTAATTCTACTGTTCTATAACCATGAATTAGTTATCACACTAAATAGCCATACAAGATACTGTAAGTTCAATTTATCATCATTTCAACTGTTTATGAGATCGATTTACTCAAATTCTGGAGAAACAGTGTTTGGAACTATAAAATACACCTGCTTTTCTTTATCCAATAACTCTTATTTCAATCATGCTGTAGTCAAAGATTAAAAATCCAGTGGAAAATTTTCAGTGATCTTAACTTTCCTTCTAAAATGTTTTATGTAAAAATCATAGCTGTTTTTATGTTCCTCCAGTATTAGCTTATGATATTCTAAGTAGCATATCTGGTAGTTACAAGGTGTGAATGAAGGTTGCTTATTTCAATTCTTTTGTATCTTTTGAGGAATCATTTTAAATCTGTGCATCTGAGTTTTATTTTATTTAGCATATGAAGCATGCAATTAAAATTTAATGTGTATAGCTATCATTTTAACTCAAATAAACCACATATGTGTTTTTTGTATGTAGTCTATATCATATCTATATTTTCAATTCAGCATCTTATGGTGAAATAAAAAAAATTATGGAACAGTAACTCATCTAAGAAGTTTAGCAAGAGAAAAATGATACATTAGCTTAAAGAACTTCTTTTTAAAAAATGATAACAATATCCAAGGTACTCTGAGTCACTGTTCCCTATTGCCTTCCCTCAAATGATATGGTAGACAAGTTTCGTGATGTGACTGCCTTAGCTCAAGGACAGGTAATTTTCTAGAGCCTAGTGTATAATTTATAAATTCTTGAGAAAAGGAAACAAGCACATTATAGTTTAGAAAATCTGAACTGAGGCTGAATTCTAGCAAATCATCACCTAGTTTGAACCTGAGAATAAGATCTCAGACTAAGACAATAGAAAACAAACAAATAACCAATCATAATTAATGAAAGCCTCATATGTTTCCTGATCCCAAATATCAACAAAATATACAACTCAAATACTTGTGACAGTGGTTTTTAGTTTGTTTCATGTTTTATTTTCCTCAAATCAAAATTAATACATTGTAAATATCTTTCAGGTTTTTACCCCTGATTGTGATGGTGACAGATGATGTGATGTTGCTAACTCTTGGTAACTGTTTCAGGATTGTACATAAATTCCAGGCAACAGAACAATCAGGAGAAGGTATTTCATGCTTTTGCCATTCCAGAGTGCTTGACAATACACCTGGAGTCTAATTTCAACTAGAATGTATGAGGTTTTCAGAAACATGAATGGGATTTGTATTCTTGTCTATATTGCCAACCTTAAATTCTGTGTTGCCTTACTTGCAAAGTCTCCATCATTTGTTTTATAAGTTTGGTGTTAGAGAGCCTGTATATCCATTAAATAAAAATACTGATGAAACATGGCTCTTTGGAAGTTAAAATTATAATGTTTTAGAATTTCATGGGAATGGATACAGATTTGGGAGGGCAATAAGCTCATATGTCACTTATTTTCCCATTATATAGTACTCCAATATTTCTGTTGGCAGGTATAAAGTTAATGAAATTAGACCATGAACAGAGAAGCCTCAGTCAGTGTCTTAAAGTTTATTAGACTGGTCAAGAAAGATATATTAAATTTACTGCACATGCTAACTGTTAATATACCTGAAAATTCTACACAGCTGTTTCCTGTTTTGCTTTGTTACCTATGACCTTAATTCCATAATGTAACATTGGACCATTGGTTACTTAATAACCCTTTATAAGGCTCTCATAGAATGTACTGAGCTCAGATTTCCTTTTATTCTCCAATAAATAATAAAGGACCACCTGAGATATTAGGACCTCATTACTAGTCAAATAGCTCAAGGAGTCATATTTGGGTTCTTTCAGTTTCTGCAGCACAAAAATTTACATTTAAATAAAGACCTGCAAAAAATTCATGTTTCTAATTCATGTTATCACCACATTCACATAATGATGGCAGGTACTGTAATATTCCAAGGATGGACCCACAATGAGCAGTAGTTTGTGTTTATGTTTATAACAATAACATAACCCTGGCATAGATTTCTTGAAAACATTTATCCTCAGCAGATTTTCATTAGACTTAATTCTATTTTCTGGGAAAATCACTACTTCATTGTTTTCCCTATCACCCTTCTGGAAGAATCTTTTCCTCCTGAGCACATATGATATGACTCAGAGAAGTCTTGACAAATACATGTTCTCACACCTATGTGACACCGGTGTATGTTCTGACCTGAAAATGCTAAATTTGCAACTCTGTCATGACAAGAACTCTAGAGAAATTTTTAGCAGTGCCTTTCATAAAAGAAAAGCACACCACAACTGCTTCTGTAAGATCCTTTACACATTTGAACTGCTATGCCTAAAAAATAGAAGTAGAAATGATGGGTGCTTTTCAACATCTCATTATGAATCATCTATCACTATTCTATCATCACATTTTTGCTTTTAATATGTGTGTGAGCTGGTCGATTAAACTCAGAAATGCTATTAAGGATCAATTATATGCACTGGAACAACAACAACAAAATAATGAGTGTTTGAAAAAAAGGTCAAGTAACATCACTCTAGAAAATAATAATTTTGCCACATCATAAGTATGACAGGAATTTTATGACTCTTACAATTTTTGATAGATAAAAGGAAAACATAGAGGCTTGCATTTGTGGAAAAATCTGAAGTTGACAAAACATTATTAAATACCATTGAATATAGTAAGTGCATATAAAATGAAAAAATAAGCAAACTTATTCTATAAAATAAGATATATTTTCATTTTAAAATTGTGGCATACCCTAGTGTGTTTTAGAACTGTGTTGTAAACCAAAAGAGGGGAGGACAATGTGCTCTTTATAAAATTTGGTTTGAATAAAATACACTGGAATTCTAATTATTTGCCCTGATTATAATTGCCTATATGTTCTTTTGTGGTTTTTCATTATAGTCTCATTTTCATTCAAGCAGCTAATTAACCTCCATTATTGGGTGCTTTCTCAACAAAATAATCTCTGCTTTATTTTTAATTACATTACCTAAATCCCAAAGCCACAGCTTGTATAAGGGAAAATTACTACCTGTGGAATGGAAAGCTTATGTTTGACATGGAACAAATGCATATACATCATTAATAAATTATCTTAATTATTAAAAATGAATAAAAATCAGCTAAAGATTAGAAGTTCAAATTTGTCAATAACAAATGTTCTGAAAAAGTACTCAGGGGAAAATGATGTACTGGTGTATATCTGGAATAATCCATGCCATTTACATTTCTCATGAATTCTAAGGGAGCATTCATAATAAAACATTTAACTTCATGCAAGTTAGTAAAGCTTATTACATCCACTTTAATAAAATGATGCTCTTCACTACAGCTGTATTTGTTCATGGACTCAGTCAGTTAAAACACATAGAAACTCAATACATATGCAAACCAATTTCTTGTGTGTATTTTTAATAATAGCTAATATTATCAAATAATTCAACTGTTTAGCACTCTATGTCAGGTGTCTAGGAAAGACAACATTTTGCTACTTAAACTTCATAAACAACTTCAAGACAGACATTGCTTTTTCCTAAAACAGGAATCCATATTTCTTCAGAATACAAATTTCACACAAATTGATTATAACAGTGAAACTATTTATAATTATTTATTTTTATTTTATGTGTATGACTGTTATACCTGCAAGTGTGTAAGTGCACCAATATCATGCAATGCTCATGAAGTATAAAGAGGATGCTCGATCCCCTTGAACTGGAGTTACAGACAGCTATTAGTCTCTGTGTGGATGCTGGGAATTGAACCTGAGTTCTCTGCAAGAGCAGCCAGTGCTCTTAACCACTGACCTATCTCCCCAACCCCAGTGATGCTATTTGCAATGCTTTTTGCCAATGCATTTATCTTAACACTTTTATGTCGTTCAACTACACAATTAGATGCTCTCTTTGTCTCAAATGAACAACATATCACAGTATGCAGTTATCTGTTGGTTTTCAGGTGGATATATGAAAAGCAGGAAGGGAGCTCCAGTATAGTTATTTATGAGGATGGATTCATGTGCTAGGGCTACAGCTACAAAAAATGCTTGGGCAGATATCCAAAATATTGCTGTAGTAAAATCAATTAGATACTGTATCACATAGAGAATGGAAACAAGAGAGGAACTCAGAAGCCTTCTCGGGATTCTCAGGATTGATTATACTGGTAGATAGAAGGGAGTGGTGTTGGTAGAGGGTTTGCTACTTCATGGAAAGGATACACAGTCTATTACCAGATTGAAAGCAAAGAGTTTTTATGATTGCGAAAATGGGATGCATGATCATCACATGACAAGCTTTTGAAAATACCCAGAATTTTGTTTTGACTATAATGGTTTCAGTAACTTTGTAAAAACCCATTAAGCATTACTACAGTGTGCCAGTTTTCTGAACTATTGCCTATAAACACTCATGTAGAAAACTATATATTATATGTGTACATATTTTGATGTTTTTATTAAAATCTGTTAAACTATTTTATTGAAATCTTAAAATATGGAATTAGATAATTATGACTTATTGTAAAATAATTCTTTTAAAAACTAAGTATTCATGTGCAATATTAATATGTTAAATTTTAATCCATACAGGATTTCTGTATTAGCTTTTCAAAATATTGTCCTACAATTCTATAATTGAAAACTATCAATTATCTTGCATTATCTGAGCAAGTATATTCCTTTCTTGACATCACTGATAACTTTTATTTTAATTCCCGAGTCATTTCTTTTTTCCTATATTTTCCTTCTCTTCCTGTCTTCATTGTACAATCTTAAAGTCATAATTATTCTGTGCTTTTATTCCAGTCTGAATGAATTCATGGTATTTCCTCCAGCTTGTTATTTTATTTTTTGCATTCAGATGGCTTATTTACTGTGCAAGTGGTCACATTTTTGTTGTGTTAAGGTTAATCAGCAGCTGTCTAATGGTAAGGACACATGAACTCCTTCCCATTCTATATTCACAGGTTGATTGGTTTAATCCTGTTTATATCTTGTGCAAGCAACCATACCTGCTGTGAGTTCATGAGTGTAGCCATACTGTCATGTCCAGAGCACACTGTTTTGCTCTGGTTCTCTGCTACCATTGGCTCTTATAGTCTTTCTGTGTGGTGGTCCCTGAGCCTTAGGAGATGGTGTGATATAGATATTTCACTGTAACTAGATATTCCAGTCACTTATTTTCTCAACTTGACCTATTTTGAATTCTTGCATGAACCACAATCCATTGCACAAGAAACTTCTGTGATGAGGACTGAAAGCTCTGCTAATATATAGGTATAGAGAATGTAGAATTTAGAGAGCAGTTTGAAACTATTCCACTTAGCAAAATAATAATAGGTTCACCCCTGGGGTCTGGGAGCTCCCCAATCCTGTGTTCTTGCCCAGATTTCTGATGCTTCCTAAAAAATGAGGTGCACAGTAAGAATTCTCTTAGCCACAACTAATTTTAAAACTAACTTACCAATACATTCTGATAATGATATAATATGGTACTGTCAACAACAGTTTCAAATACAGTTATTCTTAATTTTCCCATTTAAAAATCATTTAAATTTTGGCTTGAAATCTCATGCTTCAAAAAGTTCTTTTTCTGTATTATTCATATATAATAATTTGTCTGCTTTTGTGAAACACAAATAATAAAATATTGGTCCTCTAAATACTTCATATGCCAATACTTCTGGATAAAAATGTAAATCAACTAACAATTTCTGAAAAGTCTAAGAATTTTTTTTTCATGTTTCACATTAATGCACATGATGTGAGTTTCACAAATTCAAATCCATCATAAAATGAAATGTTAAATCAAATAAAAATGCAGTGCTAACTTAATTTCCATGTGATAAAAATTAAAATTCCACTGTCCTTACGAGACAACAAATAAAATACTCTTGGGAGCACCATCATAAATGTGGTGTCTCAGATACTAAAGTCTTAAATTACTAGCATTACAGGGTCAAAGAAGTAGAAACTTTGATTTCAGAAGGCTGAATATTATTGTTTGAAAAGAATTTCTCTAATTGTTCTTTAGTCTCTAATGAAATATATTCAAAAGTACATTATTATTCAATTTTTACCTCACATTGAATTAAGAAATTTAGTATATGACAATATAACTATTATGAAGTATCTTAATAATGTACACGAGCATTGTTCCAGAATTGGATGAATAGGAAGTGTTATTAACATCAAAGATAAAGGGCAATTTATTTTATAGTATTCTCATTTCCTTACTGCTTTTAGTTTATTTTGCTTAATTTGCATACCAAACTACAGTACCTTCTGTACTCAGTCAGCATTTCCTGACAACATACAAATGAAGTACAAAAGCATTGAGGACAGTACCTAATATCAGAATTTGGTTTTGTGCTGATTAGTTTTTGTCAGTTTGACACAAAATTAGAGTCACACGGGAAGAGAGAACCTCACCTGAAGATTTACCCAGATCATATTGTCTGTAGTATTTTCTTAATTGCTAGTTGATGTAGGAGGGTCCATGTCCATTGTGGGCTGTGCCATTCCTGGACAGATGGGCCTGGACTGTGGAAGAAAGTTAGCTGAGCAAGTCAGGGCAATCATTCAATAAGCAGCATATCTCCTTCTCCACTTCCTATCTCCAGGTTCTCATCTTAGGTTCCTGCTATGCCTTCCCTCTATGATGGACTGCAAAGTGTAAGATGAAAATAATCCAGTCCTCCCAAAGTCGGTTTTTGTCAGTGTTTTGTCAAAGCAAGAGGTAATTAGGTAGAACAGATTGTTTATGAAAAGTCTGAAATGTTTAAATCTTTGAGTAGGTACATTATCATTGTATAAAAATGATAAGGCATTTTTATGTCTCTCAAGAAACTGAGAATTATTCTCTATAATTGTACATTGATGGAGTGTGATGAATGCCACCTGAGGCTGCCCATTGGCCTCCACATGCAAATGCACCCACATGTTACTGTACTCACATACATGCCCACATGAACACACACATTACACATAAACACAATTTTTGATCAAAATAAACTATTTTCCCCAAAACAGAATTGCTGTGACCTAAAATAACAGTCTTCCATTGAGAGATGTTTTTAAGATCTTAGTACATTTTAATCAGGACAGCAGGTTTTTTTAATTTAGTTACTTGCATATGTTTTATTCTTAGATTAACCCCTGTCACTCAAGTTTCCTCTGTGTCTCCTGTGCTATCAAGCAAACCATATAACATATCTTTATGTGCATTTATTAACTTACAAAGGAATGAGTACCCAGTGCCTAGCCCCATGCCATAGCACAGAGCCTGCTATATCAGACCACGCCATGCCCATAGTCACTGCTAGCATTCACTCAAGACTCTGGGGCAAGTGATCTTACCCCAGGTCCATAAGAGTCAGTCCATTCTGTCTTTGAGCTGCTGTGAGGATGCAGGTTCCCCATGCCATGCATGCAGCTTCCATCCCAAGATGGCTCCCAGCAGACCCTCTTTAGTTTATGCTCCATTTCAGGCCCCGCCTCTTGGAGGAACTAGCCAATTGGGAGACACTCCATCCCTTTCATCATCTCTTACAATCTTCCTGTTCATCTTCCACTAAGGTCCCTGAGCCTTGGAGGGCCTAACAAATGTAGGGCGATCTCTATTGTATCATGGCGAGATATTGACTTCTTGGGCCTCCCCATTAGTCATCTTTAGGCCATGACCACTGATCTATCTCAGCAGTGTTTCTTCTACTATAAAGACAAATGGAGGGAAGTAGACACATTTAAACAAACATTAATGCAAATACAGATGCCTAGAAGATATCCCAGTAAATCTACTATATTCATTAAACAGTATACTCATGATGGCTTCTCCACTAGGGCCTGTAGCCTTTCTCAACATAGGCGTTGGCCTGGGTCTACAGCACCAGATGTGTATTCCACACGTAGGAGTGGGCCTTATCCAATCAGAAATTTGTCAGTTGTACATATGGTGGTCTGCAGGGGCTTGAGGCCAGGGGTGAGGCAGGATGGCACCTAGAGGAAATGGCTGGGGCGTGATCAGACTTGTTTGGCACCTAGAGGAAACGGCCAGAACATGGCCAGACTTGTTCTGAAGAATGCTAATTGGCTCCTGTCATTTCCGTGCATCTTGGCAGCACGTGATCACCTCACAAACGCTATGCTGTGCTATGGAGAGGAGACTGCATGCTCAAGTTCACCTT
The DNA here is from genome assembly GCF_000622305.1 of Nannospalax galili. Lineage (NCBI taxonomy): Eukaryota > Metazoa > Chordata > Mammalia > Rodentia > Spalacidae > Nannospalax > Nannospalax galili. The sequence goes on from NW_008340940.1 coordinate 500,142, forward strand.
TAACATAATTGGACACTTGGTTGGGGAGGGGATTTTCCTTTATGGTTTTTGCCTTCATAAGCCCTATAACACCTGTAATAAACGAGTTCCTGCTTGACTGGCTCCATGTCTGTCTGATTGTCTCCTGGAGAGGCTGTGGGTAATGGGCAGACAGCTCATCTCCCTTTCCCCGGCTCCTGTGTTGGAGCAGGATCCCCGACATCCGGTGACCAGCGTGGGCTCGAAGACCACTCGGACCCACTACGGGAGCTGATTGTCAGGGCTAATTGGGTGAGTACCGAGGAAAGTGAGACCCCATGAGTAAAAGTGAAGACCCAGTGCTGAGACATATGCTGAGATTCAGGGCATAAGAACAGTCGGATTCCTCGTCAAAGAAGGTCTGGGAGGCTGCCCTGCATCTTGCTCCCTGGCTGCCTGCTGGCAATTTATTCCAGTGGGCTACCTGAGACAGGCTTGAACAACTGGCTCTCAAGGCAGAGATCAATAGAGGGGAGGAAACACCCTTGGGGTTTTACCCCACAATCTCAGCCCTTAAGTCATGTTTTCAACCCAATCCAACCCCTGGGCATACCTGCCTTTGCCGGGTGGATAAGGTCACAGGGGAAGATCAATGGGTCACGTTTGATGAGGAGAGAGCCCAAAGATTGAAAGTGAAGTGCATACTATGGAGCGATCTGGAAACGGGGCAGGGGAGGTGACGAGAATGGGGAAGATAAAGGGGGTACCCCGAGTGGTCGGGATGAGCATAATGGAAAGGACTCTTGCTCCCCCCATCTAGTCCATCTGAGCTCTCTGCTCCCATGGGCCTGGTCCAGGCTTTCCCCATAAACATCAACCCTGGACCCCAGTGCCTGGCCGCCTGGTACCCTTGGGAGTCTAAAGATCTTAAAGAATTAAAGAAGGTGGTGGCTGAGGACCCAGCACTATACCGAGAGGAGTGTCGGGTCCAGGCAGAAAATAACCATGCCACCAACCCCCCTGTCTCTATCACTTTCAGCATGCTGACAGGGAACATGGACGCCTTTGCCACGGGCGCCCAGCAGGCAGCACTTCCGCCACCGTATACAGAACAGGTCAGGGCCCTTGGCCTCAAGGCCTGGCATAAGTTAGATACGGGCCCTATGGAGCCGCCCATATTGGGGATCCATCGAAGCTCAGGGGAGCCATAACATGAGTTTGTAGATAGGCCTCAAGGCCTGGCATAAGTTAGATACAGTCCCTACAGAGCTGCCCATATCGGGGATCCATCAAATCTCAGGGGAGCCATTACATGAGTTTGTAGATAGGGTTGAAAAGAGTCTAAAGAGAAAGTTTCCCCCTGGGCCACTCAGAGAACAGTTCATAAAAATGCTAGTATGGGACGGTATGAACGCCGACCATAAGGTCACCTGCATGGGGTTAAATGACCATTCCATGAGCAGCTGGATCGTGGCCTCAAAGGACATAGGGACCAAAACAAAGGCCACCAAGGCTATGTCAACGGTCCTCAAGACACAGACAGAGGCTCTAGCTACTGCCTTTAGAGAAGCCCTCACATGCCTTGGGCTGAAGGATAGGCACCCCAGAGCTGAGGACCGGAGATGTTTTGGGTGTGGCCAGCCCAGGCACCTAAAGAGAGACTGCCCACAAGAGAAAGCCCCTCTCAAGGTGGAAGGGGACAAGCCCAGGGCCCCATGCCCACACTGCCGCAAGGGGTTTCATTGGAAAAAGGACTGCCGGTCCAGGTAAGATGTGGAGGGTAAACCTTTAAACTAGGTTTGGGGCAACCCCCAGACCCATTACCAAAAGGGGGAGGGTGCACAGGCCCAGGAGGACCCATCACCAACTGGATGGTCCCTATCATCCCAGGGCTCCACCCTAAGATAGACATCTTGATAGATGGTCGGAGGTTCCGGGTATTATTGACACCAAGGCAGATAGAACCATTCTGAGGAAGAAAGAAGTCCCCAGAAGGTGGCCCCTTGAGCCTGGCACACAGGTGATGGGTGTTGGCAGCACCATGCTATCATGGGAGCTTAAGAACTGGTTTTGCTGGCAAGATCCAGATGGTACTAAGGGGGAGATCAGACCTTTGGTGGCTGAGGGGCTTTCCTACAACCTCTTAGGGAGAGACCTCCTGGGGGGGGATGTTTTTGTGACCACAGACAATAGGGAGTTTATCCAAGGGCTCCTCGATGATGAGGAAATGAACAGGGTTAGACAACCCCTTGACTGTCTCTCAAACTACAGGGTGGAGGAGTCCTAGTCTCCCCGAGTCCACCCCTAATCCTAGAGGCAGCTGTTCCTCAAGTTCCTGCAATCCGATGGTCCCCAGGGAGCCCAGTTTGGGTGTAACAGTGGCCTTTGCCTGAGACAAAGCTCCAGGCTTTGGGGCATATTATACAGGAACAACTTATACTAGGGCATATCCGCACATCCATGCACCCTTGGAACACCCGTTTTTGTCATAAAAAGTCATCTGAGCCGGGCGTGGTGGCGCACGCCTGTAGTCCCAGCACTTGGGAGGCAGAGGCACGTGGATCTCTGTGAGTTCAAGGCCAGCCTGGTCTACATAGTGAGTTCCAGGACAACTGGGGCTACAGGGAGACCCTGCTTCAAAAAGACAAAAAAAAAAAAGTCATCTGGCCAATGGAGGATGCTGCAGGACCTCCGCAAGGTCAACTCCAGAATGACGATGGAAGGAGTCCCCTTGAGGGGACTACCCTGGTTACCCTTTATCCCCTCAGATCTATTTCTCATAGTTATAGATCTCAAAGACTGCTTTTTCTCTATCCCCTTACAACCCCAAGATTGCAAGAAGTTCACCTTCTCTGTGCCTTCCATCAATTTTAGCACACCTGATGAAATGTACGAATGGACAGTCTTGCCCCAAGTCATGGCCAATAGCCCAGCTTTCTGTCAGAGCTACATGAGGGCTGTCTTGAGCCCAATGGAATCTATGCCACATGCTACTGTATATTCCTACATTGATGATATAATTTTGGAGACACCAAGTCCCCACCAATTACAAGAACTATATGGGGCCACTCAAAAATGCCTCCAGGCGGGAGGGCTTCAAGTGTCTTCGGACAAAATACAGACTGTCTCCCCCTTTAAGATTCTGGGAACTATGCTGTTCATGGAGGGGGTGAGTCCCTTAAAACCACAACTGGGTATGAAACCTAATATGACCCAGACAGAACTTCAAAAACTATTGGGGGAGATTAATTGGCTACGGTCCTGGATGTCCGTCTCTACTGAGATACTGGAGCCCCTGTTCCAATTGTTAGTAGGTAAACAGCCGTCAGAGCTAATCCATCTGAACCCACAACACCTAGACATATTACAGGGGGTCCAGGAGGCCCTGAACCAAGCCCAACTGGCCCGCTATATGCCCGGAAAGGACCTTGAACTATGGGTGCTCCCCGGTGAGGCCCTGGCTATATACCTGGAAAGGACCTCGAATTATGGGTGTTCCCTGGCTAGGCCATGATGACATCTGTCCTCACACAAGGGGGGAGGACCCTCCAATGGGTGCATAACTCCCTAGGGGGAACTCCACGGGTGTATACACCCACAGACCAGTTGGCTGACCTAATTGAGAAAGGACGGGATATAGCTCTGAGACATTATGGCATTGACCCACACAAGATTATTATCCTTTATCAGCTAAAGGACTTTGAATGGCTCTGCAGATAATGGCTTTGAATGGCTCTGTGGGTAACAGGAGGAAAGCTCATCTCCCTTTCTCTGACTCCTGTGTCAGGGCAGGATCCCCGACATTGGTTGAGCTATTATTGCACTTGCAGGTATTGCTTGGCATGTCCATAGTGTGGAGGACACGGGGTCCATCATTGAGTAGAATTATAATGGATCCTTTCTTCCCCAACCATCTGCACAGAGCCTTCTGGCTCTGGTACTGTAGATTTTCTTAACAGTTGTATAGTTTGGGAGTCTCTGTCCTCAATTTACCCAACCTACATAAAACTCCAAAGAATCTTACAGTTATAGCTGGCCTTTGCTTCTTCAGGTATCTTTCAAATGGGTTTCACATCTGTAAAACACTTAAAGGTTAGCATTATATATTAAATCAATCATAAACAAGGTCTCACACAGCATGGAAAGGTTTTGTCCACTAGTATTAACTCTTTACTCCATAGATCCTTGTCAGGTGCCATAGCATGGGTATGAGGCATTAATTTGGTTAGCTCTTTATCATTTTCAGTTATCCTTTTGGATTCTTTTATTTTAATACACTTACAGATGTGGCTCCAGTTGCCTGACCCCGCACTGGGCTAAGGAGGCAGGGGGCTTCTCCTGTCCCTGCTGCACTTGTTGGTTCCCTGAGTCAGACAGGCTCTGGGTCTGCCTCCTGATTGTAGCCATATCTGTCATCTTCCCATTGACCACACCAGCTTTCTGGGGGAGAACTTGGTGGGAAAACCTGCTTCCACAGCCTAGTGTAGGCTTTATCAGAAGAGAAATGCATCTTATTTAATCCTTGGGGATTCATAACCACCCTTGTACAGTTGTTATCCTTTGAATATCCTGTGTAAACTGTTCTTCTGGTTTCAAAATCTTCCAGAAACACCTTAGTACTGAATTTGGTTTTCTATCAATTTTTTCTCTGGGGATTTGGGCTTAACATAAGTCTTGCTACATTTGTCTTTGAGTAACCCAAGTGGACCATTTCCTGGGTCTGGTCTTTTGTATATGTCTTATAGGGTGTTCTGTTATTTTACAGACATATTTTACATGCAGGTCAGAATCATTTAGATTTGCCAAAGCCTCTCTCACTTTACAAAGATCCTGTCCTATCAAAGTGCTTAGTAAAATCATTAAAGTCCCATACCATTCTCAAGGTCCTAGTTGAATTAAGCTTTCTTTCATATCTCTGGTGAACACAGTCTCATCTGGCCCAGTGAACTGGACATCATATATTCCTTTTCTCATACCTACTTTTCTCAGTAATGCCTGCCCCTCTCTTATGGTCCTCCAGCCCCTGCTAATCATGTTAGTGTCCCTTGGTGACAACCAACAGCCCCTGCTAATCATATTAGTCTCCCTTGGTGACAATCATGTGTCTTTAATGCTTTCAACCAGCCACCCCATTAAGGACTGCTCCCCCTTGCATTAGCCTAGGTTGAACAGCCTATATCACAAGGAAAGATGAGTGGTTATATAACTCATCTGTGAAGCTTCTGAAGGATTTAGACTGACATCATTTGCCAGTGACTCTCTGTTTTCTGTTTTTTTTTTTTAATTTTTAAAAATGATTTATTTAATAACAACATACTTAGAAGAAGCATATCATTACAACACAGTTGACATATTCAATAACGTTTTCCTGAGGTAGGATGCATCTCTTTCAAATTTGGCTGTAAATTTTTAGGTTTACAGTTGAATTATTACAGTTATACAATATTGTACTCAGTATAAACCCTATAAGACATAAATTAAATGATGTTTTAACCTTTAAAAAGATCTCCATTTCATT
>NW_008340940.1:507174-510554 GCF_000622305.1 Nannospalax galili
AAGGACATGGCCAGGGGCTCTCTGCTTGCTTGCTTGTAAGTTTTTCCTAGTTTTAACAGTTCTAGCATGGAATATTTCCTAGCTATAGCACAGTTAGCTATAGCTTTTTTATCCCCCTTTTTACTATTATCTGTCTTTTCCTCTGAGTCCTTGGACCTTATACAAGTCAAAGTGTCCCACTTTTTTCTCTCTCCAGCTCTGCAACTGGGTCAGTTCAGCCTTTTCAGCTTTCCATGGCTGGGGCACATCTTTTATTATGCAAAGTGGCTGAGCTCTTTCTCTGGGTGCTCTGTTTGGGTCCAGAAAAGGTAAAAGATTATCTAGTCTTTTGGTAACCTTTAACAAATCTTCACATACCTGCAACATATCCCCCTATTTACCACATAGCTGTGGCTCATGCTTCTGCACGGCTGGCCTCTTTTTAGTAACCCATTGTAAAAAACACATCAGCACCACCATCAATGCTCTTCTAAAATGCATTCTCAGTTTTGTCATATCCTGCCAGGCTATGCTAATTTTGTCACTCAAGTTCCCTCTGGGTCTCCTGCTCTATCAAGCAAACCATATAACATATGTTTATGTGCATTTATTAACTTACAAAGGAACGAGTACCCAGGGCCTAGCCCTGCACCACGCTGTGTCTCAGAGCCTGCCATATCAGACTGTGCCATGCCCATAGTCATCGCTAGCATTTGCTCAAGCCTCCAGGGCCAGTGATCTCCCCTCAGGTCCATAAGAATCAGTCCTTGAGCTGCTGTGCATTCCCCACACCAGAAGCGCTACCTGTGGCTTGGGGTTTCAGTCCCAAGATGGCTCCCAGTCGACCCTCTGTAGTTTAAACTCCCCGGCATGCCCCACCCCTTGGAGGAACTAGCCAGTTGGGAGACAACCCCTTATCTGATATATGGTTTGCAGATATTTGTTTACTTCTTAAGATTGTCTTTTCACTTATTTTCTTTGCTGTGTAGGTTCTTGCAATTTGAAGTAACTGTTTGTCTGTTTTTTCTTTGTTGTGTAGGCCTTCAGGGCTACATCAATAAATGCATTTCTGCAAGCAATGTCCTAGAGGTTTTTCTCCTTGCTTTCTTCTGAGACAGTTATAGTTATACTTCTTTCACATAATCTTCTAATCCATTTTGAATTGATTTCTGAATGTGGTGTAGTTTGGGTCCAGATTTATTCTTATGCACAGTAACATTCGGTTTATATAGTGCAAAAGAAGACACAAAAATGCCCAACATCTATGTGAAAAAAATACTTTAGGTCATTTTTCACCACAGATATGGAAATCAAAAAAATCAAATTCCAATTTCTTTCCATTCCACTTGGAATGTCTAATATCAAATAGAAAAAAAATACATCAAGTGTTGAGGAGGAACAATGGATAAATTAAAACCTTGTATCCTGTTTTGAAAAATGAAAATGCTACAGCTGCAATGTGAAACAGTCCTCAAAAGCAAAAATAGGACTGCTTAATGATGTAGCAATTCCCCAGGTATGTGCCTCCACAGCAACTGAAATCAGAATCTTGGGAGTGATAGAAGCACTCCCAAATTTATTATAACACTATTCAAAATAAACCAGATATGGAAGCATCCTTGATGTTGATTGACAGATGAATGAATGCAGAAAAGACAGAAGAAACTGGAGGAAATCATGAAGAATAAAATGAGCCAGTGGCAGCTGGATGGCTACTTGACTCCACTCACATGAACTCCTAGAACAGCCCAGGTCATGCAAGAAGAATGTGGGACTATGGAGCGGTGGTGACTAATCAACAGGTAAGATGTGAAGGAGTAGAATCCAGTAAGTGCCATTGTACCACCAGTGAACAGTATTGTTTTCCATACTTAAAATCTATCTAGTGTCAATATCAAGCTGTTTCCTGTGCAAGAAAAATATTTTAAAGATATGGAATATTTTAACAGTGTTCACATTAAAATATATTCCTGGTTAGAATTTTATAAAGGAAAGCATAAAAACATTATTCTTAAAGATACTTTGAATCTTTTTCTTGAATTTATTCACACAAATGAAATTTTTTCTTACCAAATTTACATTGAAATTTGGCATTAATTTCTTAATGATGTTAATCTGCAAAATACTGTATATTAAAATTTAGAAGGAAATACTTTATGAAATTTTAACAGGTCAATAAAAAAGAAAGATATTTTGTTTTTTCCATTTATTTAGAACTTATGTTATTGTTGATCCTATAGTATTAGCCTCATTGAAATATTCTTCAGCTGTATTGTTAACATGTGTTTTTCATAGTATGTCAACTTTACAGTTTTGTAAAATGAAATTGATTTATATGTAATTATTAAATTCATTATATATGATCATATTTATAGCCATAAGAATTTCATATATTTCCTTGGATTTTTGCATGTAAAGATGCCAGAAATTATTCTGTCTATATATAACTTATTTCTTTCTATTTATAAACATATATATTCACAGAAATGGATATATGTGCATATTTATACATGTAAATATAATGTTCATATATTATATTTGTATACATGTTATATATCAGCAAGATATCAATAACATACATCAAAATACATGCATATATATCTATATATAAAATATACCATTCAAAAGTATATATTTCTATGCATACGCAAAATGATCAGTAAACTTAGGGGCTAATTTCTGACTTTATATTATTCTCATGATATGCTGCTCTAGTTTATAAGGTTAAATTATTATTGTTATTATTATTGGTTCTTATGAGATAGGGTGTCCCTGTAGTCCAAGCTGGCTTGAACTCACTATGTAGACCAGGCTGGCCTTGAAGTCACAGAGATCTGCCTGCCTCTGCCTCCTGAGTGCTGGGATTAAAGGCATGCACCACCATGTTCACTAATTATTTATTAAAAAATTACTTTAGTTATACTCTCTAATCCATGAGTGAAATTTTAAGTGGTGGTGGTCATGAGTTCCTGTTTTAGGATCTCTAACACAGAGAGATGCATGAGATCTTGACTGGCAGAAGATGAGTGGGGCCAGTGCACTCTTGAAGGCCAATAGTCATAGCCCTCTTCAATCTTACTGCCTGCGCACTGTTCTGTCTACAAGAAACAGGTCCATTTCCTCTAAGCATGGCAGTCTCAGAACATTTAAATTGCTTTCTGGTCACCTTAAAGGGTTGTGTGCAAATATTCCAGTGTATGATGAAGAAGTTTTAATTCCTTTTGTTACCTAGCCACAGAAGCCAGATCTCACAACTTCCAATAAAGCCTTTTTGCCTACTGAACAGAGAACTCATTCATGACAAGAAACAGATTCCATCTTTTCATAACACAGTTGTCGAAATATTCCATTCACATATTTAGGAGCTTTAATTTTTCTTCTTTTTAGTTTTATATTTATAT
>NW_008340940.1:510615-523866 GCF_000622305.1 Nannospalax galili
GTCGTGCAATGCCGTGGAGGTCAGAAGAGGGCTTCGGATTCCCCTGGAACTGGAGTTAAGGATGGTTCGTAGCCGCCATGTGGGTTCTGGGAATCTAACCCAAGTCCTCTGCAAGAGAAATCAGTACCCTTAACTGTTCAGCCATCTCTCCAGTCCCATATGCATATTTTTAAAAAATTCATTTTGTTTTTTATAATGATCTATTTTATAATTGATTTTTTAAAATTTGTTTTTATTTAATTATTGTGTATTTCATACAGAACATCTCAAACAATCTTAATTATCTTTATACCCCAGTCCCCACCATCACCCTCCCATGACCGCCCCTCTCCACTGGAGCTCATATACTCTGTCATCCCTGTTAAGGCCCACTGTGTCAAGTCAGTGTCCCCAGATGTGCTCCAGTACAAGTCCATCCACTGAGGTCTAGTCAGCCTATCTAGAGTCCCTTGTTCTAGGAAAATCAGCTCTTCTTCACCTAGCAGCAATCAGTTGTCGACATTTCTTCAAATAAGATTGGGGTCTTCTGCTCATTTTCCCAGTTCTGTGCTGGGTTTTTGTCTGCCTGAGTTTGCATGGGACTTCTGTGTGCTGCTAGGGAGGAGGTGCACGACCATACGGAAACAGAGTCCCACAAGGTCCTGGGAGCCTGCTCATATGATTCTATGACAATGGTGTCAGCATAATCCATTCACATTTTAAACATTTAATTTTTGGCATTCTGTAAATCCACCCCCCTTTTTTGAATAAATGTTCTTTATTGAGTTGTTTTGTTCTTTTAGAAGTTGTGCTTGTCATTATAGAATGTGAGAAAGCTTTCCAGTTATTTAAGTTGAAGGTAATTAGATATGGTCACAATAGTAAATTCTTTAGTTTTCTTCATATTTGTAGTCTATCTGAATATTTAATTTAATTAAAATGGGTTTTTCTACATTGTCCCCGACCGCTTTCCGTCTCGCCGGCAAGAACGACGTGGGAGGACAAGTCAGGATCCTTCTGCAGCAGTTTATTGTATGTGCATCTTACACTCTTAGAAGCTTAAAGACCGAAGACGCTGAGAAGCGGGAGAGCGGTTGCTTATATAGTCTAAAGGTCCCATCTATGACGTATAAGAAGCGGATTGGTTGCTGGAGATCACGCCACGGGAGGAGGCGAGGGAGAGCAGGCTCTTGTGCACGCCCCTTATGGGTGCAGCAGGATGTTTACTGTTAAGAAGGTCCGGATACCGGCGCCATCTTGTAATGGCGGCGGAGGCTGTGGCTCTCCACACTACATTTTTAAAAAAACTTTAACAATATGATAATTTTCTACAATCCTAAAAGATGCTCTTATTTTTGACCATTTGCCAGGGTCTCAATGAGCCCTCAGAGCCCAGGTGAGTGAGACAAGGCTATTAATGCAGAAGCTGAGACCTAGCTGTGGTGGATCTTCTCATGTGTAGCTTCAGCATGGGCTTCCTGTGTAGCCACAAACTGCCCGGCTCTCTCAGTGTCAGCACACAGCTGTTTCTGGGACTCAGTCTATTCCAATGCTCTCTTCCCTCTTCAGACCTCTAGACAAAGGCCCAACTCTCAGTTGATAACTCTGAATTTTAACTGAAAGTTACAAACCCTGTCCAGAAGGAAATGCAGTGCCTTTCATCATGCAGTTTTCCAGTATATTACACCTGCATATCTTCTGTGAAATTGATTGATTCTAATGTTTTTTTTTCCCTTGTGCTAAATCTAGTCTTTGTACACACACAAAGATTTTGCTTCTCAAACTATTCAGTTTTTTTCTAAAATTATAATTTTTTCTTAAGGATCATTCCTATCAAAATAGAAATAAAATCTTACATCTCTTATTTGAAATAAAGTCTATAAATCTTTCTTCTTGGAATTCCCTCATTCTCTTTAAAGCAAGTTTTGTGGAGGTCATTACTGAACTTTGAATCTCCTCCTACATTTTCCCCACTAGCTTTTACACAACTCCTCTTCAGTATTATTGGGTTTACTTCAATAACCCTTTTCAGACCATAGTGAACCGTTGCCAAAGATTTGATCAGTTTCTTAAAAGAGTCCCTCCACAATTTCAAACTTAGAAAATAATTAATTGGTCCATTTATTTTGTCTTATGATTTACTAAGAAATGTAGAAGCTTTAATTTTTATTTTAATTCTTCAATTTATGATAGCTACAAAACTGAAGACCAGGGAGAAATGATATTTAGGAATAAGAGTATTTAAAAAATAGTACTGTTGATACCGAAGGTGATATGTATTTATGCAACTGAAACCCTGATTCTATTAAAACTATGTTCTTTTTGTAGCTAAATAAATTTAGAAATATTCTGTATGAAAAACTATGTGCCCTAAATAGTATTTTTTCTATATTTATTGTTGTTTTTGCTTTATTAATTTTATCAATTTTTTTGATAAAGTTTCAAAGTATTATATTTAAATGCCTTCCTGTATCTGCACTTCCTGACTAACCCCCCCACCAAATATTTCTGAACTCTATACCCCACTAATACTTGTACTCTAATACACACACACACACACACACACACACACGCACGCACGCACGCATGCACACACGCGCGCGCACACACACACACACACACACACACACACGCACGCACGCACGCATGCACACACGCGCGCGCGCACGCGCGTGCACACACACACACACACACACACACACACACACACGCACGCACGCACGCACGCATGCACACACGCGCGCGCACACACACACACACACACACACACACACACCTGGGATCATGGCACATGCCTTTAATCCCAAGGTTTAGGAGTCAAAGGCAGGCAGATCTCTGTGAGTTCAAGGCCAGTGGGGCCTACATAGTGAGTTCCAAGGCAACTAGGGCTAAAGCAAGATCCTGTCTCAAAAATAAACAAATATACAACAAAAACAATAAGTATATATAAGTATATAATATATGGAGGGAGGATGGAGGGAAAGAGGGGAGAGAGAGAGAGAGAGAGAGAGAGAGAGAGATTGATTCAGGTCTGAGTCCCTAAATACCCTTCGATGTGGGTTTATTCACAAGAACCTGATTCATCTAGTCAACCTACTAAGAGTCTCACCCTTACATGAGACTGAATCTTCCCTTCCCAGCAGCCATCAGTTCTCTTCCCAGGAATTTCTCAGGTGGGGTTTAGATGTCTTACCAATTTCCCGTGTCTATGCTGAGATTTTGTCTGGCTTGACCTTTCTGGGGAATTGTCCATACTGTCACCACTGCTTTGAGCTCATATGTGACCAGCTATCTGGAAATCTCTATTTCCCTGTGGTCATCCACCACCTCTGACTCTTACAATCTTTCCACAATGATTGCTGAGCTTTGGAAGCAGAAATTTTATATAGGTGTCCTATTCAGGGATAAGCTCTTTGCAGCCTCTTGTTTTCAGCACACTGGCTAGTTGTGGTTCTCTGTGTTAATAACCACATGCTGTATAAGGCTGCTTCTCTCCTGAGAGTTGAGAAATGCATTAATCTATGTGTCTAATAATAAGTCATTAGAAGTCATCTTAAAACTATATCATTTTTGCAGAATAATTGCATTAAGCTTACTCCTATGACCTATGTGCTGTCTAACTCAGATTCCTAGATCTGATATCGATATCCTGTGTGGGCTCCATCCTATGAATCAGACCTTAAATCCAATTAGAAAGTAATTGATTGCTCCTATAATATTCATGCCAGCATTGCACTAGAATGCAGTGACACAAAGGGTTCAGAAATGGGAATAATAACCTAATAATAATAGGTTAAATGTGGATAGGGAATGGGAAAGTAGGACAAACGAGGGAGTTTGGGGGCAATAACTAACAACAGGAACTTTAGAAAAAGAAAGCCATATGAAAACCTTCCACTATAGAAGCTACTTAAAGTATACACATATATATTATATAAATAGATTAAAAGGAAAATCAGCTCTTCTTAGCTATGGGAGGGTGCCATTTGGGATGGGGGTATAAAGATGATTAAAATTGTTTGGGATGTCCTGTATGAAATACACACAAAAAATCAACAAAAAAGTAGATTAAAAGGAGTTACTTTAAACAGCAGGACATTGGCCCTATTGGATATCATAGACTTGCAAAGTAAAATCCTGATGCCAGGAATGAATTCTCTCTTTTGAAACTGTTGACTGGGAGTCACATAGAACCCCAAATGATACTAGCCATTGCTCCTGCTCTTGGTTGCCTACCAGAGCTACATGGTAATATTCTATTGCTGAAGACAGAGCATACATGAACTGTAGCACAAACAAGGAGCAATCAATCTTAGCTGCCTTCATCTCATCTTCCTAGCTTTCGCAATGCTTGAATTTTCCATGCAAGCTACCTGTGAGAAAAATTAGAATAAATCTTACCCAGGATAAGAATAATCACAGGAAGTACAATAATTTTCTATTTTCAGTAATATCTAATCACAAAATTATTCAATCAATATTTATAAGGAGTAATGAAAACACACACACACACATAAAATATGTATATGTGTGGAAATGTTTGAATGTATTTAGTTTTTATTTTTCCCATTGTGTGATTTCACAGCTTCCTACAAACTTCTCTAATCTTGATTAATTTTGTAATATAGGAATTATTTCTTGTTAAAGATTAACTAGGACTCTTCTAACCTCACAGTGTGGAACAGAAAGATTATGAGTAGTGCTCTAATCCATTAACTTTTTATCAGGGACAACCAGGGAAAGTAAGAAGGATGTTCTAGTTAAATCTGCTTCAGAGATGCTAATGATATCCCTTTTGAGAAACATTACCAATGTTCTTTACCAGCACAAAATCTTTATCTGCTCTTTCTACATTAGACTGTTAGACCAATCCCCAAGTCTATGAATTTATGGGACAGCGTCATGATATTTTCATGTGAGATATGTATGCAATTAATGGAGTAAATATAGATATTGTATCAAAACTGACAAAGAACTCTTGTGAGAAATCAACATCTCACTTTGGGACTTTATTTCTTATATTTGGGGTCAAAACTATTCAGATCTGTGTTGCCCTGGATTTAGCATTCATCCTGTGTGTCCTGTACTGGATAGCTTCAGCTGTCAACTTGGCTCACTTGGAGGAAAGAATCTCACTTGGGGGATGACCTCTATCAGATTGGCTGGTGGGCATCTCTGTGAGACATTTCTGAGTGATTTGGGAGGAATCATCCCACTGCGTGTGGTGCCAGTCCTGGACAAGTAAAAAAGCAGGCTAAGCACTTAATGCAAGTTGGTCAGATACTTTTATAGCAAGTATATTTGTAATTGCCTTTCATTCTTTTTGTATCATCAAAAAATGTTTGCAGAGGAGCTGGAGAGATAACTCAGCAGTAAGTTCACTGACTGCTCTTGTAGAGGATGCAGCTCAGTTCCCAGCACCCACATAGCAACTCTAGTTCCAGGGGATCCGACACCGTCTTCTGGCCTCTACAGACATTGAAGGTGCTCTTATGTCTGTCAGGGATTGAGAAGAGGAGAAAAGGCAGGGGTTGGTTGTGTTAATGTGGAGTTTCCATTTTGCAAAACGGAAAAAGTCCTAGAGACAGATGTTGCTTATGATAGCACCACCATAAGACTGTACTAAACACTGCTGGACTGTACAGTTACAATGTAAGGTTTCATGTTCTATGTATTTTACAACACTAGAGTAAAACAAGAAGTAAAAATACCTTTTTAAAACGGTTTTCTCTCAGCCTATCCTAGTGCATTTTTCACTTTGGCATTTGCTATTATTGTTGGTGGTGTGTTGTGCATTGTTTTATTTATCTTTTAACATTCCACCACTATTCTACACTTAAAGATCATTTTTCAAGACAAACAAAACAGTCTAACATGGGCCAGGTGAGCAAGGCAGTCAGCTGCTTTCCTACATGGTCTGTGCCTCAGTTACTTCCTGCAGGTTCCTGCCCTGAGTTTTTGCATTGGCTCTCCTTCATGATGAATTGTGAAACCCTTTCCTCTGTAATGTGGTTTTGGTTAGTGTTTTGTAACAGCAATAAAAAGTTTTTAGGACACTGTTTCTTAATTATTTATAATATACAATAATTTATTAGAAGGTTTCAATTTGTTAAGATTGTGAATTTTGTGTTAACTAAAAAGCTGCCATTTTCTGTTTAACAGCACCAGTGTAAGTATTGATATAATTTCAAGTCTTCAGAATATTCAAGAATTTTACTCTACCTATCTATCTATCCATCCATCCATCCATCCATCCATCCATCTGCATGTCTCTTACACCTTCATCTTCCTCCCCTTCCCTCTGAAAATTCTGATTGGAATATGTATTTGACTGTGTGATGGAAATATCATGGCCTTAATTGGTTTACTATGTACTTTCTCCATTAAAAAATAATGTGTATTTATGACCTTATTGTGAACATTAGAATTATCTTTCTATACTTCTATCATTTCATCCAATAGCTCTCAAAGTACAGTCCTTAAATACAGGGCATTTTTAATAATAATACAATGCACAATAAAAATGAATTTAGTGATGATACTACTAAGACATTATTGGTCTTTTCTACTATACTGACATTTGTACCAATGCTGATAATTCTGTCATGGATCCTATAACACCATGCTTTGAAAATAATCAATACAGTCTCCACTTTTATAAATTTTAAGAGACAAAAACAGGCAGTTTCACTTAGAATGTTCAAGAAGCAATAAAATTGCAAAATTAAATTTCAATCATTAGATATATGTTTTACTGTTCTTCATGATGAAATGAGAAATAAGTTAAATACATGCAACATAGAAATATTATTGTTGTCTTAAGAAAAAATACATGTGCACTTTTGTATGAATGTACATATGTCTATATGTATGCATGTATGTGTGTGTGGAAGCTGTTGATGTCAACTTTCTTCCTCTACTGCTACCCATTTTAATTTTTGAACACAGAGCCTCTCATTGAACCTGGAACTCACCTACTAGACAGCTCTAGATATCTTCCAGTTCCTGCCTCATCATTGCTAGGGTTACAGGTTTGTACCACCATTCCTGGGTTTCTGTTGGGTGTTGGGTAGCCATACACAGGTTCTCATGCTTTTACAGCAAACACATTTCTGCCTGAGCCACCTCCTCAGCACTTACTGATGCATTAATAAACTATGAACACAAATGCTGTCTTTTAATGGAATACTGTTTTTTCTTGGAAGACCAAACCATGGTGTGTATGACTTAAGTATTCGGTGGATATTTTCTTGAAAATGAATAAAGTGAATCAATCACATCAAGGAAACAATATTGTGATGTGTGTTTCCTTTGATAAAGCTCAAGTTCAAAGGTAAGAATATTTGGAAACTTGGGCTCACCATAGTAATTATGCAGCTTTACAAAATCTCAAGACTGTTCAGGTCAAAAAAATCAATGATGTTATTGTACAATGGTATGTCTGTATTTAGAATACCAGAAAAACTCATTTTACTATTCATATGTAATATGAATAATTAATGTGTTTAGAGGTCAATTTTATATTTTTGCTTTTTTTTCTTTATCCCAATTCTTTTTTTTTCTGTCTTTTTTTATATTTCCTCTTTGGTCTTCCATACTTTAGGTGAATGCTTTCTTATTTTCTTCCTCTGTTTGCCCACTTAGCTTTTGCATCATGTTTTTCTTGCTAGATGAGAAGACATGTCCCCCTAATCTATGCTATTCAACTCAATTTCTGAGCATCAATTGAAAAATAATATCTTGCAAAAGCAAATTCTTGTTTACTTTCTGACACTTAACATTGATTTTGTTATATATTGAATTTATCTGTCTATATTACACATAAAATATAAATGAAAATATAACAATATATTTCAAACACTATGTTTTCAGAGTATATAATGATGATTAACCCTAATGTGAAATAACTAAAGAAAAAATCAAATTAGAAGATGAAAGAACGAATTAAATATGTTGAGTAGCTTGTCACAGTAAAAATGCCCATGATTTCTTAGCTAAAGTTTGTGGTTTATCGATGTATGTAAACTAAAATAATTGTAGTTCTACAGAATAATAGCAAATGTCAATACCACCTTACATACTATAAACAGCATTGAATCTGACAGAGGTTACACTGGAACAGTGGCCAAGGGTTAATTGGGTTAACTTGTTTATCTCAGACCGAAGTGATTAGTGATGCTTGCTGTGAATTCAATGAAAGATGAAATGGTTTTCCAAAGGAGAAATGAGCATGAGAGATAGAAGGACATGAAGATCCTTTAATCCTTATTTTTAGTGAGGGATTCACAAGTATTATCTCAATTAGGAAAACCAGGTAAACATTATAAGATAAAAATTAATGCTAGAAAAACTGAAAAGAGAACTGTTTAAGTAGATATTTGCTGCATGACTGAAACTGGATAGGGAAGCCTTAGGTGGAAGTTACTGGGAATTTGCTTTAGATTTCTATCAATACTGTAACAAGTTGCTACAGGTGTAGGTACTATAACCAAGTGCCACAGGCATGGACACTTTAAACAAGTAACAATCTTTCTCATCTATTCTGGCATAAGCCCAGCATAACTTTTATTTCACTAAAAGCAATGTGACAGAGTTGAACCCATGCATCCTTGGGAGAGAATCTCATTCCCTGTATTTTCTTAAAACTGATCCAGCAGTATTGTACCTCTTTGATTAGTCTTTGCTGGTCCTCTTTCTAACTCTTGTCTTTTGCCTCCCTCTTTAAAATTAAAGACATTTTGACTTACTGAAGCCACATGGATAATTCAGCATAATCTTCCATTTAAAGTTATCTGATTTGCCATTTGTTTTGTGAAATTTCTCTGAGGAGATGTGAACAAATGTCCACCCACCCCAGACATAGCACCAATGAAATACCAAAACAACCATTTCAACAAATTCCAACTTGAAAAACCAATGAATTTATGGGTTTATTTATAAAGTATGGGTAAAGAGTTATTTGTAGGATCATGGATGACCTCCAAACAGCTTTACCTCTGAAAAGTTTCACCTCAACATGGGCGGTGACTTGGTTTTATAGATGGAGTGCTGCTTCAATTAACCTTCCAATCTATGTGTTCTAGCATAGTTAAGACCACAAACCACTGGAGCAGAATTACATGAAAAACAGGAAGGCATAAGATAAGAGAGAGTGGCAGAAATATCAGGTAAGGATCTAGTGACTCTTCCCAGCCCTTGACCATCCACAGGCCTAAACCTTAGGATCTTTGCAGAACAGTTGCAGTAGCATGTGATGAAAATAGTAATGACTTTTATGCTTAGAGAACAACATTTCACAACACCTCCTTAGTTCTCCTCTGCCATTTACACTAAGAAGTTCAAAGGAAATAGGATGTGAGTGTCTGAAGGCCTTTGTCTTGCCTACCACTTTAGTAATCAATGTGAATTTCTAAATAATAGCACCTGCTGCTAGTTAATGTATTCTAAACATAATAGGGAAGCTTCACTAATGAAATACCCATAGTACAAAGGTGCAACAAGATCTGCATTTTGACAAAACAAATTGACTTGCCAAGGTGGACTGAGGAAATGTCACAGGGTCCCACCTCAAGATGAAGAGTTACAGGCAATCAATGCATACTGAGGGAGGGAGGATCCATTTTCTCAAGGAACTAGCTCCCTGAGAATGGACAGCTGGAAAATCCAGGTATACTTGAGCATCACTAAATGGACTCTGTGCATTTACACACACACACACACACACACACACACACACACACACACATATATACTGAGGTACAAGCTAACTTGAAATAGTCATTATTAAACATATAGCTCAGAGAAGGAAATTTTTAGTAAATGGTCCATTGCCATCGTAATAGTTCATGAAAAAAAATCTCAAATAAAATAAAATAATCCACTGATTTATACAAAAATCATAACTATCACATGCATAATTAATTAGTTCTTAAATGTTTAGTTACTATTGAACTATGAACTAATGACTAAAGAAGGGCAGAAATAAAAATTGTTCTGGTAAATGGATCAGGTTACAGGAAGAAAACCTCAATGTAAAGAAGACATCGATTCCAGTATAACAAGGCACCTATTTTTAAGAAAATTATTTGTTATTCCTAATATTTAAAATGTACACTTTACAAAGTGTATGGAGAAAATTGATTAAATTATGTGCGACATATAAAATATATTTTAAATAAAAAAGAGATAAATTTAAAAACTGATAGTTCTGTATCTCCCTTTGTTTATGCAGGAAAAGTCTGTCTAAGCTAACACAACCTAATGAACAACCATTAATCACCCATGGGCAGACACGAGCAGTAAAAGCAGAATACAAGCGAAGAATTGCAAAACGGCTCTAAGAACTGCCCTGAACTTCCAAGTTCTTTGAAGTGAGAGAAAAGTTAATAAAGGTAGCAAATGTGAGCTTAAAATGAGACCGAAACATAGAAAATGAATTTCCTCCTGTACATGCTTGGGTTTTCAAAACTCTCATTCTATGTGTCTATGTCTCTGCTTTAAAATTTATAACACTTTTGAATTGCAGTCTCTGTGCTTAAGCCTAATGCTCCCTCCTGGACTATTATCTGTTTAAGGGCAGGGATTATACCATCCACTTTTTTCCTTATGACTCATGCTCAGTAGAGAGCCTAACATTTAGTAGGTGTTAAATAAAAGTGTGTTCTCTCTGTCTCTCTCTGCCTCTGTCTCTGTCTCTCTGCCCCCCCTTTCTCTCTCTGAGTGTGTATATATAAAAAGACAGAATGGTTATTCCATGAAGCTCATTTCTAAAGTGATTTTTATTGCTAGTCTAAAAATGTATTTCATTTATTCCTAATGTGGCTCTATGTTCCTGTTTGTTTGGTTTGCTGAGTAGAGGATATGCCCAACATGACACACTACAATTTAATTTAGTCATTTTGTATTTTTTAATTCATATATATGTATATTTAAGAGGAATTCTTCCTCATGAAATCATGATTTATTAAACCATTAAACTGAAAATATTAACTAAACAAGCTTATTCATGTTAACAATGTGTTTCAGTGGTATAGATTCATATTAAAGAAACCAATATATTGCTAATTAGGATTAACAACAGAAGTCTAATACAATAAATGTAATATCTTCTTATATTTCATTTATTATTTTTTTATTTTATGTGCATGAGTATATTGCCCACATGTGTGTAAGTGCACCCGTGTCTTCCAATGCCCAGTGAGGTCAGAAGAGGATTTTGGGTTCTACTGGAACTAGGAATATGGATGGTTGTTATCCACCATGTTGGTGCTGGGAATCAAACCCAGGTACTGTGCAAAAACAAAATTATAATTCTCAAGATTAAAAAAATGATCACTAGAGACCAGGTGTGGTGGCCCGCGCCTTTAATCCCAGCACTCCAGAGGCAGAGGCAGGCAGATCTCTGTGAGGTCAAGGCCATCCTAAACTATATAGTGAGCTACAGGTCAGCTGGAGCTACAGGGAGACCCTGCCTCAAATAGACCAAAAAATAAATAAATAAATAAGGGGTTCATGTAACTAATATTCAGGAGAAATTATTTTTTATAAAATTAGTGATTATACTTCATGTTTCTGAATGTTACACTCTATTTTTTTTCTTTTTTTAATTGACTTTTTCTGTGTATTTTATACAGAACATCTCAAACACTCTTAATCATCTTTATACTCCCATCCACACTGGTACCCTTCCATAACCCCCCGACCCCGACCCAATGGAGCCCATATATTCGGTCATCCCTGTTACTGCCCACTGTGTGCATGGAAACAGAGTCTTACAAGCTTCTGGGAACCTGCTCATATGATTGCATTCTATTTCTTAATTCACAACATACTTCTAAAGATAAGAGAGAATTTGGGAGATTTGTTTTGGATAATTTGATATATCTACATCAAATAATTAAAGCTATTCAGTATTGCTGATGCATGAAAGAATAAGAATTTAAACTTAAGTTTCATCCAATGCTTACCACATTTGCACTGAAGATCACTGTATATTCACTTTTCCAACATGTATCCATTTAAAATAAGGAAAAGTGTACTAACTAAAGAAAATGGAACCCTTAGGGAACAAACATCTAAATATGTGTGCTCAGCAAACAGTAATACTAATTAATAAACACGTTAAACAGAATTTGGGCTCATTGACTGAAGTGAGTCTAGGAGCAGGGAGGTATTTTGAGGCACAGACAGTGCTCCCTGAGACCCATTCTCCTTGCATAGTTGTATTGATACAAAGATATATAAAATGACTATTTGAATAAAATAGAGAATAAAATGAAATACACACAGATATATCACCTGATTAGTGATAAATGCAGCACCATGCTACAAGTTCAAGGTGGGAAAACAGAGGCTGCTGTGGGAAATATTGGTCTTTTAAGTGGATTATATTCAGTCAGTATCACCCCAGACATATTTTTTTTCCTATCCTGAATACAGATCCAATATCTAGAGGTAAAACTTGCAGTTTTTAATAGAATTTATAGATTTTTTTTTCTTTGAAGTGCTCAAACTTAAGGGAAGATTAAAGTGCTAAGCATATAAAACTGAGGCAAATTATATTAAAATGAAAATTTGTAGTTTGCAAAGAAGACACCACATAGAAAATTTCAAACCATGCTATGAGAGAAAATGCTTCCCTACACATTTATTCAATAAAATTAATTATTCTCAAAATATAAAGAATTTCTATAAATAGCATGTTCTTTGTGGTAAGGTCATTATAACCCCATACTGCAAACAAACCCACACACAGCCCATCAAACGTACTATAATATTTCACAGAGTATCAAGGAGCTGCAGGTCACCAAATGAATCCACATCTCAAATATGATGCAGACTGTATCCTCTGTGGGTCTGTTTACACAATTCACAAGTCAAAAGTAACCCATATGCTAAGAACATTTAGTTATCACCAGGAAAAATTACTGCTTCAAGGGATAAGACATTTTTTAATGTATAGTTAATATACATTTTTTAAAAATTCATATTCTGCTTAAAGAAACATATTTAGTTTATAAAGTGTTTATTTCTGAGCATGGTGGCACACACCTTTAACCCCAGCACTGGCAGAGGGATCTCTGTGAGACAGAGGCCAGCCTGGTCTACATAGTGAGTTCCAGGTTAGCTGGGGCTATAGGGAGACTCTGTCTCAAAAAGATAAACAAATAAACAAACAAACATAAAATAAAAACCACCCAAAAAAACCCAAAAAGAGAGAGAGAGAGATTTTTTTTTCTCAATCCAGACATGCCGAATCATCTCACCAGCCTC
>NW_008340940.1:525265-532135 GCF_000622305.1 Nannospalax galili
AAGGCCAACCTGGTCTACATAGTGAGTTCCAGGTTAGCTGGGGCTATAGGGAGACTCTGTCTCAAAAAGATAAACAAATAAACAAACAAACATAAAATACCAAAATGCTTTCTTTGGTACTTCTCTGATAAAAATAGCATTGTTTCTTTATCAAAACCAAATTATTAAAATATTTCTCCATTTTCTTTTTCATGTGTTTTTTCAATTCTTCAGTCTATACTAATCCAGGTTCTAAACCTATTGACAAATTCAGCTATGGTGTGATTTTTATATCTATTCTTTTCTATTTCAGTGATGATCAATTAAAAATCTGTCTTATATTCACTAGTACTTAGACATTCTCTGGTTTATGTGTGTGTGTGTGTGTGTGTGTGTGTGTGTGTATGTATGTATGTACACAGGACATGGGCACCTGTGTGTCCACATGTGGAAGTCGAAGTCAGAGATTGAAATAGGAGCTCAGTAATTGGATAAGCTGTTTGCCCTATGAGTTTAGGAGATACTCCTGTTTCTGCTGTCCCAGCACTGGGATTATAGACATAATACACCATGCCCAGCTTTTTAGGTGGACACTGAGGATATGAACTCGAGTCTTCTTGCTTGCATAGCAAACATTTTATCCAATGAGGGATTTTCTAATATTCCACCTCTCACTTATTCCTACAGTCAGTTATTAAATATTGATGTACCTGAAGGCCTCCTCTGTGTTTACTTGTCTTATATGAAATGGTTAATTTGGATAACCTGATTTTATTTATATGACCTAAACCATGTATCTGATCCATTAAATTATGATGAATTACACCAATGACCTCAATACTGGTATTTATCCCTACTCTTAATCACTGAATCCTATAAACTAATCATAAAAACCTGTCAGTTATATAAAAGTTAGTGCAATCACAGCAAGCCAAATCTTTTAACATTTTTTTCTAGAATATCTCTTCCTTTTCCAGTATTCAAAATATCAGTGGCAGAGCATCCATCAGTCTGAAGGCCACAAGTCAAGACACATCTCCTATCATACCATCTCTTATGCTCCATAGCCAATCTCTTCTAAATTGATCAATTACACGTCTAGCATGTTCTCTCACAATTACTCTGTTTTCAGTAGTATCCTAGTCCTAAATCAAACCAATTACATTTGATCTGGGCCACTGTTTTATTTTCTCCTCACATGAGTTTCTGTATCCACTTAGGATTCTTCCTAATCTTTCTTCTATATCACAGTGTATTAGAGGTCTCCAGAAGTACAAAATAAATACAAGGAATATATATATATTTACAAGGTTGCCTTAAAGAATATAGTCTGGGTAGTCCAACAATGACTGGAAATTCTGAGACTTCTAGCTACTTAGTCCATGGGGCTGGATGTCACAACACTCACAATCTGGTGCTGAAGGCATGGAAGATTTCTCCAGAGTTGATGGTCTTCATTCTACACTGGAAGACAGAAGAAACTGGATTCTGGTGTCAGGGAAATATGGCAGCTACAGGAGCAATAGCAATAACAGCAGCAGTAGCAGCAGCAGCAGCAACGCCAACAAGGCAGATGAACTCAGAAACAGGGTCTATGATCTCCCAGCAAGATTCAAAGGTAAGCAGGCAAATAAACCAAAGCCTTTTCCTTCGGCTTGCCTACTCTCAGCCACAGTAGGAAGTTGCCAACCACATTGCCTCAGATAATAGAGAAAATTCCTTACAGACATGCCAAAAAGTTAATATAATCTAGATAATCCTTTTTTGCTAATCCTAGGTTTGCCAGGACGCTTGTTTTAGTTGATTCCAAAGCCAAATCCAGTCAGGCAGAAAACCAAGAATAAACCTCACACAGCTTTTAAAGTATGGGTCTTGAGTTACAGTAACTGATTGTGGGAGTTGTGAAAAATTTTACAGCAGTAAAAGGTTTCTGAAATTGCAACAACTGAAAATCAATTCAAATTCAAGCACGTGGTGTATCTTAGGGGTTTCCAGAGTGTTTCCCATACAGTACCATGGACTTCCTTCACAGGCCGGCTTGGTTCTGAACACAGTATACACACATAGCCCTGCAAGTGCTGCCACAACAAGCAATATCAAAAACACTGCCTTCGACACCTCATCTTGGATTTAACACTTGTATATTACAAAGTGGTTTTACTGTACATAGTTTTCTGCTACTAAAGAAATAAAACCATTTAATTATAGAAAACAAAGACAATATTTTATTTTCATTATCCCTCAGCATGTATCAATATCAAACTAATATATCTATGAATATATCAGAGTTTTTAAGTTTAAAAATTGCTGCTTGAGGCGTGGCAAGATGGCTCTGTGCTTAAGATCACTGTCTGGTTTTGCAGAGGACACCAGGTCTGTTCCTATCAGCTACAAGATGGCTAGTAAGTGTCTGTAACTCCAGTCTTGGGGGTCTCATGCCTTCTTCTGGCCTCTGAGGGCAATAAACACACATGATACATTTATATACACCTAGGCAAAATGCTCATACACAAAAAATAAGAATAATTTTAAAAATTGTTGTTTGAGGGCTGCCTAAATGACTGAGTGGGTAAAGGAAATTGCTGTCAATCCTGGTTGAATTCAGTCCCTGGAACACACATAGTAGAAAGAAAGCATCACTTCTCACAAGTTGCCTATTGACCCCTACATGCACCCACACCTTCAGTAAATAAGTGTTTTTTAAAAATTATTTATTTAATAACCACGTGATTAGAGGAAGCATTTCATTACAGCATTAACATATACAATAAAAATTTCCAGAGCAAAGATGCATCTCTTTCAAAATTGGCTGTAAATTTTAGGTTTACAGTTGAATTATTACAGTTATACAATATTGTATTCAGTATAAACCCTATGAGATATAAAATTGAATGAGGTTTTAACCTTTAAAAAAGATCTCCATTTCATTTTAAAATGCACTATCCCATACAGAAAAACATATTTTTAATGCTACTAACACTGAGATGTTTACACATGTATCTCTAATCTCTATGTATCTGATTATTACTAGTCACAATCAGTTACTTTCTGAGATCCTTAGCACTAGAGTATGGATATAAAATCATCAACTAGATTTCAATGGAAATGTTTTTCACCTCAAATGTAACTCATTTATTTGTTGATTTTTGTGTGTATTTCATACAGAACATTCCATACAATCTTATTCATCTATATACCCACATCCCAAATGGCACCCTCCCATACCGCCCCCCAACTCCACTGGAGCCCATATACTCTATCATCCCTGTTACTGTCCACTGTGTTTTCAGAGCCCCCAGCCATTCTCCAGTGCTTGTCCATCTACTGAAACTATTCATCCTATCTAGAGTTCCTTGCTTTAGGAAGGTCAGCTCTTCCTCATCTAGCAGCAATCAGTTGTCAATAATCCTTTAGAGAAGATTGGGGTCTGCTGTTCATTTTCCCAGCTCTATGCTGGGTTGCTGTCTGGGAGTCCCTTGGGCCACCCTGGCCATCAACTCAAAGGAAGGTATCTCTTCTCTAGTATTGTTTCTTGTTATTTAGCCTTTAGCTATACACATGGACTCTTAAAAAATTATATTGATCTCTTTAATCTTTGGTTATACTTTCCTTTTGGGTGTTTAAGACTATACAGTTTTCCAAGATAAACTAATTTATTTTTACTCTTAAGGTCGTTGGATGATCTGTTCCTCAGGGGTTACATGGGCTTGGGAGGAGACCCTGACTCCTTTCTTTTACCAGTTGCATCTATGTGAAGATAAGTCAAAGGTCCTACTCGACTATGGCTGGCTTTACCTGGAAGCATAGAGGAAATGTTTCTCTGTATTGATCCTCCTCTTTGTAGACTGGATGCTGGTTCAAGTCCATTTGGTGGGGTCCTCATGGCCTCCTTGATAAAGAAGACAGATGACCCACCACAGTTACAGAACAAGTTGAGAGATGATCAGAGTCCCCTGAAGCTAGTCGACGTAGGAGGACAGGGAGCAAAAACTGTCCTTTATGTCCCTCTGACCAAGTATAGGACTCAAAGTATGGCTGTTATACATCCAAGAATGTTAGTTACACCAGTCTGGTACTTTTGATTACCATGTGCTGTGTAGATAAATTTTGGGCAAAGACCAAACATTCTCCGATAAACTTTGCTTTAATATGTATTATATTCGCTGAGCTAGTTGTGTGTATTTGTCAGTAGGTTGTTCAGTTAATATGGTTCTCTCTTTAAAATAAAAAAAAAAAAGCTAGCTGGGCATTATTTCTCTCTCACATTGTCTAACCTTTCCACCATGGTTTCCCCATTTAAAGTGCTACAATTTTTCTCCTATGGTCCCAACGATCTTGAGCTCCTTCATTCCCTTTATCCCCATGATTCCTTGTATGATCCTCCCTCCCCCTTTCACTTAACCCCATTTTAATCCATATCTTCCTTACTATTGCCTGTTTCCTACTGTTCTTCTCTTTCATAGTCTTTCTTTTCTCTACCTCCCTGGTTCCTTTTCACTCTCCTGGTTCCTGTAGTTATGTCTGGATGCACACTCACTTATGAGGATTTGGTGCTAGGAACCACATATGAGGGAGAACATATGTCATTTTTTTTTCTGAGTCTGTGTTACTTCACTTAGTATAACAGTTTCTAGTTCCATCCATTTACCTGCAAATTTCATGATTTCATCTTTCTTTATTGCTGAGTAAAACTCCATTGTATAAATGAACCACATTTTCATTATCCACTCATCAGTAGAGGGACACTTAGGTTGCTTTTAAGTCTTAGCTATTGTGAAAAGAGCAACAAAAAAACATGGCTGTACAATTATCTCTGCAGTAAGATGAGTTCTTTGAGTATTTGCCAGTGAGTGGTATAACTTGGTCAAATGGTAGGTTTACTTGTAGTGTTTTAAGAGTTCTCCATACTGCTTTCCAAAGCGTTTGACCAAGTTTCAAATCCCACCAGAGGTGGATGAGTGTTACCTTTTTCCCACATCCTCTCCAACATTTGCTATCATTTGTTCTCTTGATCTTAGCCAGTCTGACTGGGGTAAGATGAAATCTTAACATGGTTTTAATTTCCATTTCCCTAATTACTAATGATGTTGAATACCTTTTAAGATGCTTCTTAGCCATCTTTATTTCTCTTTTGAGAACTCTTTGTTCAGCTCCTTAGCCCATCTTTTTATTGGGTTAATTCATTTCTGGATTATTTGTTTTTTGAGTTTGTTATATATTCTGAATTTTAAACCTCTGTAAGATGTGTCGCTGGTGAAGATTTTCTCCCATTCTGTGGGTTTTCTCTTCACTTCCTTGGTTGCTTCTTTTGATGTACAGAAGCATTTTAGTATAATGAGGTCCCATTTGTTGATTCTTGACCTTGTTTCATGTCAATGTCTGGTTTAGAAAATTCTTTCCTACACCTGTATCTTCTAGGTTATTGCCAATATTTTCTTTTGACAGTTTCAGAGTTTCAGGCTTCACATTCAAGTCTTTGATCCATTTGAAGTTGACTTTTGTGAATTGTGAAAGATAGGGGTTTAATTTCATTCTTCTACAGGTGGAGTTCCAGTTTTGCCAGCACCATTTGCTGAACATGCTCTTTCCTCCAGTGAATGTTTTGGCCCCTTTGTCAAATATCAAGTAGATGAAATTGCATGTACTCATATTTGGGTCTTCAATTTTGTTCCATTGATCTGGTATAGTAATCCCCCCAGCATTGCTTTTAGTGCTCAAGGTTGCTTTGGCTGATATGAGGTCAAAGATATGAGGTCTTTTGTGCCTCCATATGAATCTTAGGATTTTTTTCCCAATTCTGTTAAAAATGTCATGGGGTTTTTGATTCGCATTGCACTGAAGTTATAAATGGCTTTTGGTTGGATGGTCATTTTCACAATATTAATTCTTCCAATCCATGATAATGGGAGGTCCTTCCATCTTCTAATGTCTTCCTCAATCTCTTTTAAGATTTAAAATTTTCATGGTAGAGGTCTTTAATGTCTTTGGTCAGGTTAATTCCAATATATATGTATATTTGAATCTATTGTGAAAGGGAGTATTTGCATGTACTCTTTCTCTGATTGCTTGTTATTGGTATATAGAAAGGCTACAGACTTCTATAGATTAATTTTGTAACCTGCCCCTTTCTGAACATATTAATAATTTACAGGAGTTCTCTGGTGGATTTTTTAGTGTCTCTTAGACATATTAACTGCAAAATGGGATCATTTGATCTCTACTTTTCCAATTATTCCTCCTTTAATTTCCTTCTCTTGTCTTATTGCTCTTGCAAGAGTTTCAAGCACTATGTTAAAGAGAAGTGGAGATAGTGGGTAGCCTTACCTGGTTCCTGATTTCAATGGGAATGCTCCCAGTTTTTCTCCATTTAGAATGATGTTGGCTGTGGGTTTGTTGTACATGGCTCTTATTATGTTGAGGTAATTCCTCCATCCCAATTCCCTGTAGGAATTTGAACATAAATGCATGTTGAATTTTGTCTAAGGCCTTCTCTGCATCTATTGATATGACCATGTGATTCTTGTCTTTGATTCCCCTTATATGATTTATGACTTTTTTTTTGGTTTACATATATTGAATGATCCCTGCATATCTGGAGTAAAGCTGTCTTCATTATGGTGTATGACCTTTTTGATGTGTGTCTGTAAGCAGTTTGCAAGTATTTTGTTTAGAATTTTTGCATCTGTATTCATTATGTATATGGGTCTACAGTTTTCTTTTTTGGTTCTGTCTTTACCTGGTTTGGTATTAGAGGGATGCTGGCTCCATAGAAAGAATTTGGAAGTTCTCTCTCCATGTCTATCTTTTTGAATGAATTAAATGGTATTGGATGTAGATCTTCTAAAAAGGTCTGGTAGAATTCTGCAGTAAATCCATCTGGTCCTGGGCTGT
>NW_008340940.1:532189-533511 GCF_000622305.1 Nannospalax galili
TTTCAGTATTTCAACTCAGTACTCTGTAGGTTTTTAAAAGTATTCCCTTATAATGTTCTCAATCTTTTTGGTTTCTGTTTGATGTTTCGCCTTTTATCTCTGACTTCGTTGATATGGAGGTGCTCATTCTTTCTTTCGGTTAACTGGGCTAGCGGTCTGCCAAACTTGTTTATCTTTTCAAATCACCAGCTCTTGGATTCATTGATTCTTTGTACTGTTTTCTTTGTTTCTATTTCATTATTTCTGCTCTGGTTTTTGTTATTTCTTCTCTCCTGCTGGGTTTGAGTTTCATTTGTTCTCGCCTTTCCAGGGTCTTGAGTTGCAGTGTTAGGTCATTTATTGTTCTTTCTGATTTTTTTTTAAATGTAGGCTCTTAGAGCTATAAACTTCCCTCTAAAGACTGCTTTCAACATGTCCCAGAGATTTTGCTGTGTTATATTGTCCTTTTTATTTAGTTCCCAGAATACTTTTATTTCTTTCTTAATTTCTCCTTTGACCCATTCAGCATTCAGGAGTGTGTTGTTTGATCTCCATGTGTTCATGTAGTTACTAGGATTTCTTTTGGTGTTGATTTTAAGCTTTATTGCAATGTGGTCTGTTAGAATGCTGGAAATATTTCAATATTTTTGTATTTGTTGGGGCTTGTTTTGTGCCCCAGTACATGGTCAATTTGGCAGAAAGTTCCATGGGGCACTGAAAAGATAGTATATTCTTTGGTTCTTGGGTGGAATATTTGGTAGATGTCAGGCCCATTTGATCTATGGTATTGTTTAATTCAGATATCTCTCTGTTACTTCTTTGTTCAGTTGACCTATGGAGAGTATGTGGTATTGAAGTCCCCTACTAATAATGAGTTGGGATTAATCTGGGTGTTAAAGTCCTATAGTACTGTTTTGATGAATTTGGGTGTACCAGAGTTTGGTGATATATTGTCAACTGTTCCTTTGATCAGACTGAAGTAGCTCTCTTTATTTCTTCTGATATACCCAGGTCCTCTGCAAGAGCAGTCAATGCTCTTAACTGCTGATTCATCTCTCCAGCCCCAGATTCCTGTCATTTTTATTTTTGTTCACATTCTTGGTGTAGCTGTGCATTTCTAGTTTTACTTTAAATCTATTTTGTCAGCTATTAGAATTGCAATGCCTACTTTTTCCTTAGTACCATTCACATGGTTTATTTTTTCCCATGCTTTCACCTTAAGGTAGTGCCTGTGAGATAGTGAGATGAGTTTTATGCAGACAACAAAAAGATGGGTTTTGTTTTTTAATCCACTCAACTAGTCTGTGTCTTTCAACTGAGGAGTTTATTTCATTATTAATAAA
>NW_008340940.1:533601-544272 GCF_000622305.1 Nannospalax galili
TTCCTGTCATTTTTATTTTTGTTCAGATTCTTGGTGTAGCTGTGCATTTCTAGAGTTATACCTTCATTAGGTTTCTTTCTGTAACCCCTTCACCTCTTTGTATTGCTTCAAGAACTCTCTGAAGGGCTGGTTTTGTGGACATGAATTCTTTTAGCCTATTTATATCATGGAAGATTTTTCTTTTCCCTCCAACTCTAATAGTCATTTTGGCTGAGTAATCTGGGTTGGCACGTGTGGTCATTTTGAACTGGGAATACTTTGGTCCAGGCTCTGATGGCTTTCATAGTTTGCACTGAAAAGTGACCTGTAATTCTGATGGGTTTTCCTTTATATGTGACTTGTTGTTTTTCTTTTGCAGCTTTCAGTATGTATGTTTAGTGTTTTACTATGATGTTCAATGGAGAGTTTCTTTTCTAGTCCTGTCTATTTGGTGTCCTGTATGCTTCTTGCATTTGTATGGGAATGTCTTTCTTTAATTTTGGGAAATTTTCTTCTAAAATCCTGTTGAATATCTGGTCCATACCATGATCTTCAGCTTGTTCTCCTTCCTGTATACCTATGATTGGTAAGATTGGCCTTTTTATGGTGTCACACAATTCCTGCATATTGAATTCTTGTATTTTCTTAAATTTTTCATAATCTTTGCTTGAGTAGTCTAATTTGTCCACTTTATCTTCCAGTCTTGATATTCTATTTTCCATTTCATTCATCCTATTGGTGAGGCTTTCACCTATCATTTCTAATTGGCTTACTGAGTGTTTCACTTCTTCCTCATTTCAGCCTAAGTATTCTTCATATTCATAACTCTTTTCTGAATTCATTCAGAAGTTTATTCCTATCTTCTTTCAGTTCTTTGATTTCTTTGTTCTTTAAATTCACTGAAGTCTTTTTATTGTTTTTATAATTGTTCTTTTGAGTTCCATGTCCTGTGTTTTCTCCAGGGGGTTCTCATTGTACTCCTCTAGAGGACTGTTGGTACTTGGTGGGGATATATTATTTTGGTCTTTGGCATGTGGATTTCTTTTGTAGTTTCTGATTCTTGTGTGAGATGCAAGACTTCCTTTGTTGAGTTAAGGTCTGTTTCTTTTTGTAAACTTTATGTGCCTTTGTCATTTACTTGTTGGGCATGAAGACCTGGTTTGTCTAGGCTTCAGGTTCTCTCTTTTAATTTTATATTGGAGTGGACAAATTGCTTTCTTCTTCAGGAGTTCCCACAGAGGCCCAAATCAGATGAGGATCCCTCCAGGAAAGATGCTGCCCTCACTAATTTGGGGGCAGGGCTGCCCTTGGCTCAGGGCCCAGGAAAGATGCTGGTCCCAGGAAGCTAGTGGCTGTGCCACACAGGGATGCAAAAGAAGGTGGGAGCAGGAAGAAGCCTTCAGGGTTCCTGGGGACCACTTTTGGTGGGAATATATTATTTTGTTTTTTCATGTTTTTATTCTTCCTCTGTGACTTTGACATCTGGATTTCTTTTGTATTTTCTGATTCTTGTGTGAGAGACAAGACTTCCTTTGCTGAGTTTAGGTCTGCTTCTTTTTGTAAACTTTATGTGCCTTTGTGGTTTACTTGTTGGGCATGAAAAATTGGATGGTCTAGGCTTCAGATTCTCTCTCGATTTTATATTGGAGTGGCCAAATTGCTTTCATCTTGCTGCTCAGGAGTTCCAAAAGAAGTCCAAGTCAGATGAGGATCAGATGCTCTCAAGCTTTCTCCTAAGGTCTGGATCCATCCAGGAAAGACGCTGGCCTCAGTAATTTGAGGGTTAAGATGGCCTGGGAGCAGAGCCCAGGAAAGATACTGACACCAGGAATGCAAAGAGAGCTGGGGACAAGAAGAGGTCTGAGGGCTCCTGGGGACTACAGGGAGGAATTGGGTTGGTCTGGATGCAAAGGATCAGGAAGAAGTGGGGATTCTGGGCTAAGAGGTCAGTTCACAGGTGCCATGACAAGAAATGGGCCAGTCCACCACCTGCTAGGACGAGAGATGGGGTGGGGAAGCTGGGATGGTGAATGAGGCTGGGGTAGTCAAGGTGCAGTGGGCGCAGCACCCATACTTACCCAGGCAAGCTACTGGCTCCAGGAAGCTGTGAGGTTGGGCCCAATAAGTGTTTTTTAAGAGTGTAAAAATTGCTGTTTGATTTGCTTCCTCAAGTTTTACAAACTCCATTTTATACTTGGCTTCAGATTATGAAAGAATTTCTACCAATTTCTGTAACCTTAAACACACATGTGCCACATTGTGTTACATATCAACGTGAAGCAGCATTTTCAGTATTGAAAATTATAAAATAAAAATATAGATCAATTCTGAAAAGTGTTAAAGATTCTGTTTCCTAAAGTATAAAATATTCATTCAATATTTAAATCCACTTAAAAATAAAAAAGTGTCATATAAATATACATTTTTTCTTCTTCGATGAATAGCAAATATATATGAAATAAGTATTAAAATTTTCTTTGTGAAAAAAATTTCTTTGTGAAAAAAATTTCTTTGTAATTTATTATCAATAAACATTATATTTGCATAGCCATTATATATAATTAAATTTCAAAGGTCACATAAACGTTTCTAGGGTGAGAAGGTATTAGGAGTGGAGTTGAAGAAGCACTATTCTTTAGTCAAAATAATCTTGGCAAAATTCTGATCTACTCCATGACCTTCCAAGATGGCTTCTTCTAGGTTAAAAAAGATAGGAGACATCCTCACTTACCTGGACCAGCTACTCAAAATAAAGGTCTGAGTACACTACAAGAAATTTCTCTTCATCTATGTTAGGTCACAGCCAGGGAGCAGATTCTGAGGATACGCAAAGGCAGTGATATTTTACCAGAACGGAGTCCATATCTGAGGGTGTCTCCTCCACTCAAATTTTCTTAGTAACATGGTTGTAACTTAGCTAGAATTGCATCAGCTTCTTCTTAATTTCACCTTCTAATTCCTATCAAGACTATCTCAATGAATTTCGTACTTCTAGCCCTCCATCAGAGTGTATATTTTCAGGAAGTTCTTCTAAACACTCTTATTTATGAAGATTGAAAACTACCAAATCGTTCTCATGACTTTCACTTAATCTGTTGATCCATGTCCTTTGTGGATTTTCCCTGATGCAGGATTTGAACTTTAGGAACATTAATGCACATTCTTTCTGTTCTGCAGATCAAGAGATTTTGCCATAGCATGTTACCAGCCTTGGGAAATCCCTCTTCTACTTAGCATATTAGTTATAATAACTACTAACACAGAATGGCTTATATGCATGAATGTAATTAATCTTCCCAATAAACCAATAAGTAAGGAACTATTACAATATGCAGCAGACAAGAAGAGCAAAGAACTTAAACAAAGAAGCTGAAGTTTGACTTGAGTCCAGAGTCTGAGTTCTATTACTTTTCAATCTATATGTGTGGACTAGCAATATGAAGTTATTATTTTTATTATTCAGTTTTTAAATTCACACTTTTATATCTGTTTCTGAAATTCTTTCCCATTCTAAATTCTTCCCTTACAAACATAAACTGCCAAATTAATAAGTGGTCATTTCTAAGCTATTAAGGTCAATTTCTAAAAGTCCGTTTGTTTATGCTGCTCATAAAACGATGGGCCCAAGTGTAATTCCTGGGAACTGGCTGTGGATACAGCTACATTCATCAATCTGCACAAAAATGCATTCAACTGTTGTTCTGAAAATCCTATTCTAGAGGCACTTGCTACCTGCTGAAAAATACAAAAGAGGTAACACTCCCCTTTACTATTTGGTACTGTCACAGTGATTAAGAATAAAAGGCCTCGAGTTGCATTATAGGACGCTGAGAAACTAGCTCTTGGTAGTGTGGAAGAGGCTGCTTCTGGCTGTGTTCTGGAACACTGATATAAGGGTTCAAATACTCACATGTTTTTAAAAAGTATCTTCTCACTCCAACTTATCCCTCTGGTTTACATAAAGGAATTTTTTTGGTAATTACGGCCTTTTCTGTTTTACTGTGACAGGTGTCACATAACACTAAATGAACTCAGGAGTTCCTGCTTCAAAATAATTTGTTCTTAGCCTGGTTGGTGGCACAGCCCTGCAATCCCAGCACTAGTGAGGCAGAGGCAGTGAGATGATAAGTTTGAATTCAGATGGGGCTACATGCAAAACCTCTGTCTGTAAATAAATAAGTAAAAAAATACATGCTGTTGATTTCAGTTAATACAACAGCTAGCTGGTATATGAAAGAAGGACATAGGCTGGACAGATGGCTTAGCACTTAAGAGCACTTAACTGCTTTTGTAGAAGACCAAGTTTCTGTTAGTTCCCAGTACATACAAGTCAGTTCAATACTCTGTAACTCCAGTTCCAGAGGATTTAGCACCATTTTCTAGACTCAGTGGGTGTTTCACACACATGGTTCACATATATACATGCATGTGAACACTCATACACATAAAATAAAAATAAATAATTCTTTTTAAAGTTTTATAAAATAGAAATAAATAGAGCTACGGCCTGAAATTCTGGTCTTATATATCAAACAGAACTCTTGGTTCTCTGGCTTCCCAATGACTCAACCAAAGCACATGATTGCTATATGGAGAAAGGTTTCAATATTGACACATTTCCAATATATTTGAAATTATCATAGAATCCATTTTACTGTGTGTGCATAAAATTATTACCCTCAGTTTCTCTTTGTTTTAAGTGAAGAAATTGCACATCTAGTCTTCCTTATCATTTGATTTTTATATAATATGGTAGATGGAATTAATTTGTTGGAACTATGTGGTGACTTGGGAAAATGTATAACATTCTGGTATTTGCTGGAGAATCACATTTCTAATTTAAGTTTCAAGGAGCAAAGTACCAAGATTTTAGATTATTTTAGTTTCTACAACTTGATGGCTCATATCTTCACAGAAGGTAATTTTCTAGAGTTTGTAATGAGAGTAATCATTTCATGTGCAGCAATGTTTCAACAATAAAAAATACAAACATTATTAAGTAAGAACATCATTTTCACTAATGTGATGAACAAGTCAGAAATGACAGAAATTATAAACTGATGAAACTTTCCCTGATTTACTACTGAAGAAGTTTCAAATACTTCTGTAATGGAAGTTTCAGTCTGAGAGCTAAAATGTGGCAGAGAGGAAGGCTGGGTGCTGAGCGAAAATTTGTAATGCTAAGGAGAAGAAAGTAGGGGAATTGGAAGTCATTTATCATCCTAAGAGTCCCTGTACGCTACAGAGATAAAGAATTCTGTTCACATGAGAATTTTCAGATTCTGAAAAGCTGTATCATTCTTCTTTTATTACAATATTATTTTGAAACATAGGAAGTGTTTGCAGCTATGAGTGACAGAGTTTAGAACTTTATGAAAAATAGTCTCTGTGGTTATCACCACTGAATTATGTCTTCTGAAGATCAATGCTGTAAAGGAAATTTTACTTAAAATTTCAACAAATGTTTACCTTGCAACTGATAGTTATAGCCATAGCAAAACAGATCAAGAGCTCTGAAATGATGTTGTTCTCCGTATTTAATAAGTTGATGAAATACAACCTATTTGTATATTAAATAGTGGTTTTATCATTCTTATTTAATGAATAGAAGTCTAATTTTAATATTTTAACTCATCTTTATGTTCTTCACAGTGTAAACTTTTCTGAATTATACTCTGAAAACAAATGATCAAGCTTTAAAATCTCGTCCTGATTAATATACATTTTGGGTTTTTTGTCTTCTTTACTATATTCTTTGTTTATATTTATTTTACATTGTACTGTGTTAGGTAAGGACATTTCAAGAAATATATAATGTACACTTATCACAATCCTTCCAGCATCCTCTATCTTTTGCTTTCTCTCCCTCTCAGTCCCAATTAGCACCCTGGAAATTTCATTTCTATTTTCCTGTTCTAGATACATGCAAGTCTTTATCTCACATCTAGGAACTACAAATGAGAGAAAATGAATATTTTTCTTTATAATACTGGGTTAGTTCTTTTAATATGATTATCTACAGTTGCATCCATTTTCCTCCAAATGATATGACCACTTTGTATGGTTGAAAAAAAAATCTGTGTGTGTGTGTGTGTGTGTGTGTGTGTGTAAATATGACATTTTCTTTATCTATTCTTTTGTTATTGGACACTGGCAGTAATCATTAATGTGCTAAGATCTCCATGATATATCCACTTGGAGTCCTTTAGGTGAGTACTCAGGTATGGTTTATCTAGGTCACACAGTAGTTCTATTTTCAGTACTTCAAGAAATCCCCATACCAATTTTCATAGTGACTGGGCTAGTTTACATTTCCACCAGGTGTGTAGAAGGGGTCCCTTTCTTCCAAATCCTCCACAGCATTTGTATTTATATTCCTTGACAGCCATTCTGACTAGGATAAGGTGCAATTTCAAAAATCTAAACAACTGCACTTTGTTAAGTCATAGATGTCTGTCTTGCTCCCCAAGTTGGTGATTTACAATTCTTTTGAAGTGATTACCTCAAATGAGCCCTTACAATAATTCAAATGCATAAAACAAGTTAGGTCTCAACTGTTTCACAAATTAAAGACAAATTGATGTCATTATTGGGATACATTGTATCCTAATGGTTAAAGCAAAGATCAGTGGCAGCTTCCCCATGCTTTCCTACTGAGGAATCACATACACGATCAATTGGGTCTAGGTGGCTGTCAAAGTGTGGAACTGGAGGATCCTCAAAGGCTCATGTGCTAAAGGCTTGGCCTGCAACAAAGACATAATTAGGAGGTGGTGGAAATTTTAAGAGGTGGGGCCTAATTGGAGATAGTCACTGAAGCTATGCCTTTGAAGGGTATTTTGGGGCCTGGTCTCTTCTCCCCCTTTGCTTTCCAGTTGCTGTAAGGTAATTTTGCTCCTGACCACACCCTCCCTTTGCCATGATATTTTGTATCAAAATAGAGTATGGAAGCCAGGCCAACTACAGACTATGGAAGATTCAAAACTAAGATCCACAGTAAACCTTACCTTTCAGTTCTTCATTTTCTGATGTTTTGATACAACAAGACAAACTACTAATGCACATACAAATATATTAGGTACAATCTATAGTCTTGTCCTTAAAATGGGTTATGATTAGTTGATAGCTGATTGAAATATCAGATTAACTCTCAGTTAAATTTCATATCAAGAAATTTTCTTTGGAATTTAAATATCAAAACAATAATTGAAATATTAATTTTATTTAGAAATTTAATAATTAAAGAAAATTCCTAAGATAAATCTAATAATTCATTTGGTCTGCCTGTTCACAATGAAATAGTAGCCACATTAAACCCTAGAATAAACTATATAAATACAGGGTATTGTTAAAAGTTTCAAATTTTCTTCCTATTCCCTCTTCTGTCACACCTTCCTAATCCTTGCCTCCTTAAATCTATCCTATCAGTTAGGATTCAACGGCCCTGGTAGACACCACAGGATAGCAAATGAAAAGCCCAATGCCAGGAATGGACTCCCTCTTTTGGAGCTGTTAAATAGAGAGATCCTCAAGAAATACTGGATAGTGCCATTGCACTTGGTTACCCTCCAGAACTTAATGGCAAGTCCCTATTGCTGAAAAAACTGCATACCTGAATCATAGAACAGATAAGGAGGAATTAAGCTAATATTGATCTTGAAGCTACATCACTGATTGCTAGCTATCATAGAAACTAGAAGGTGCATATCACTAGCAGAAAAAGGTCTTCATCCACTTCACCCAGCTGTGAACACTGTGACAACTGGTTTGGCAAAATATTTCCTCTGGTCCAATAGTGGCATGAATATTATGGGAGTAAGCAACCACTTTTTAACTGGATTTAATGTCCATTTCACAAAATGAAGTCCATACCTGACACTGACTTGGGGCCAAGGACACGTGTCTAGACAAACAGATTACAGACCATAGGGGAGAACATACTACTATTATTCTGCTAAATAGACAGAATAGCCCTAAATGTGACACCTATATTGCACTCTCTCCTCCTAGTGCTTTGGGATGACTGTGGAAGATGGTACAAAAATATTGTAAGAGTCTGAGGTGCTAAATATATACAAAGAAACTGTGTTGTCTAAATACCACAGGGCAGATGCACATATGACACTTCTCTACTTGGCGCTTATGACAGTGTGTATAAAACTGTGCAAATCCAAAGTGGACATGGACCCAGTACAGATGGGGGAGATGGCAGAAATCCCCATCCTTAACTGAGAATATATTGGCATTTGATGGAATCTGGAAAAGGAAAAATCAGTTTTCCTTACTGTTGTGATGACTAGTAAATGAACCAGACTCCAGGGGATGGACCCACATACAAGAGTACTTGAGAAACACAGATTAGACTTATTATGGATTTTTTTAAAGACAAATAATAATAGAGGATATGAAGTCAGAGAGGGTAGGGGCTGTTGGGGGTAGTAAGAAGGAGAGAAGTTACAAATATTATCAAAATACATTGTATGAAATTCCCCAATCAGTGAAATTACCCTATTATAAGATAGAGAGGACATTTGTTAATCTTTGTTTTCTAGAGATTTTCCTTATTATCTACTGAACAACAAATACAACAAGGCTCCTACTTAGGAAAAAGTAATAGCCTCAATCATTGGAACAAATGCACTGTCAATAAGAGGTAGAAGAAAAATAGGTGTTTGGACCAGTTCTCTCTTTCTCTCTCTCTCTCTCTCTCTCTCTCTCTCTCTCTCTCTCTCTCTCTCTCTTTCTCATCTTTACCTCATTCTCTATCTCTTTTTTCTTAGGAATCTTGTTTATTTACCTTGGACCTTTGGGTTTTGCATAAAATTGCAGATCTACTAAATGTGCCTGTCAAAGCAGTCGTCTGCAAGTCACTGTATTGAAAGCCATCCAGTGGAAGTTGCAGCATTCAGAATGTATATTTCTACTTCTTCACAGAGAGTAAAAAGTAGGTATAAATATGAAGCAGCAGAGGATACGACTTAAGACCATGTATAAGGAGCTGAGCAGCTCACTGGGAATGCCCTCTTCCTTTGGATCCCATTCCATTCTCTCTGTCTCTGTCTCTGTCTGTCTCTGTCTGTCTCTCTCTCTCTGTCTCTCCTTTCTCTGCCTGTATGTATGTTTATACTAGGTAAATAAACAGAAAAGCACACACATAGTATAAATAAATAGGTGAAACTTATGTGTTCATTACTTATTTCACATATAAAGCTTTTTATTATGACATGATACTTAGGGATACCTCTTAATCAACCTTAAACCTGAAGCAGGACTAAAATCAAGTGTGGAAGTGGCCTTGAGAGGTAGAGGCATGAGGAGTAGGACTTACTTCCACTCCTACCTTGGCCGCTTGAGAGTGTAGGCTAAAAAAAGTAAAAAAAATAAAGATAATATCATGTAGGATTTGAGTGAAATCTGTTGAAAAAGTATAATTTTAACTTAAAAAGGATTTTACTAAGAGAAGGGAATAATATATGTAACCAAGTCAGCAATTATAAACTATACTGACAAAAATCCTTACACAATATATCATAAACTCATAAAACACGTGAATTTCCATGGTAATGCTGGAAAACTGTTTATGGAGTAAAATAGTTTATATTTCCCTACAAAGTTGTTTTCAAAATGTATTTTTATTTTCCCCAAAGAACTACAAAAGACAAAATCTGTAAAATGTATTAGAAATATTTCCTGAATAATGCTGTATTTCTAACTAATAGATTAATATGTGGTAAATGAAGGCTCATTGATGAATTGTCAGCAGATCTGACAAGGACATTAGGAAACAAATGACAATGATAAGAAAAAAAATCCATATTAAGTTGCCAAAGAAAGAGACATTGTGGGGCCTGGGGAGGCAGCTCAGTAGATAAGAGGACTTGCTAGACAAGCATAAAGACCTGAGTTTGACTCCTCAACACATATATAAAAAGAAGAGTGTGGCTACATTTGTGCTTATTAACCCAGCACTGTCGGGGGGAAGAGAAGGGACAGTTACTGAGGCTGTCTGTCTGCCTAGGTCACAGGTTCAGTGAAAACATATACAAAGTAGAATCTGTTAACATATGTGAAAATTAATTCTTGTAAATATCCTTAATAGTCTTTAAAAACATGCAGAAATGAGTAAAGAAGGTAGTTTCCCATTTTACGAAAAAGTATAGTATTTGAATTTTAATGAACTGAGCTTAAGAAAAATTTATATCATTGAAATAGATCTCTAGGATATAATTTAAATGAATTAGTCTCCTGTCTTTCATACCCTACATATGCTGAACTCATACAGTTTATGATGTTAGTAGAGATTAAATTATAGCCTTGTGTTCAGTCAGAAATCATTTATTAAATATAGTCTGACATCAACAAGAGAAATTTTTTTCATAATGTTGGATAATTGCAGTTCATTGTGGAAATGGTACAAAATGCTGACATTTCCATTTTAGGAAAAAGAACAATATTGGGGAGTTCTGATGGTTTAACAAGCTAATGGCTTTGAAAAAGAAAATTTCCCATGACCTTGTTAAAATTCTCCAGTAATATCTGAGTAATAAGTCAAATAAATCTCCTTATATAGAGAGATTGATCTACAAATATACTTAAAAACATTCAAATTCATCACACACTACAAATTCTGTATTTTCCTTTAAATTATGTAAAAGCATGATGTTTTGTTTCTAGGCAAAGTATTTCACAACT
>NW_008340940.1:544537-544843 GCF_000622305.1 Nannospalax galili
GTATGTATAAGGCAAGGGCCTCATCACCCAATTGAAAGTCATGCAATTTTTAGTTATAACCAGAGAAAAGGAAATGACAGGTGAAATGTTCTGATTGGGTCCAGCTTTGATCAAGGTTACAGGACCAGATATGAAATCCCTTCTATGGAACATTCCTCAAGCCCAATTAGAACGTACTTGTTTACCTCCATAACTGTTCAGAAATGAATGCGTTTTTGGTAGAACACTGAATTTCCAATTATCTGTAATAGAAAAAAGTGAAAACAAGTATACATTAATAGATTTGAAAATTAGATTGCCTTTTCT
>NW_008340940.1:545119-564387 GCF_000622305.1 Nannospalax galili
AAGCAAATCTATTTATTCAGATATTGTGTATTTATGTTTTGTTAAAGAGGCAGGCATACACATCTATAAGTCAGGTCATGATACATATTTCTTGACAATTATATAAAAATTAGTTTTTTATTATAGATGTATCACTTAGGGCTGAGCACCTCACCTAAGTCTCAGGGAACATAGAGAACCAAGGGGTTGAAAAAATATCATTGCATATCTCAGATCTCACTAGCTAAGCTCCTAATACAACAGATGGTAATTAAACCAGAAAGCCACAATTGGCCAAAGTGCAGAGAATAACAGACTCTAAATGCTTTTCCCTGAAAAGGACGCTGTATAAAATTTCCCACCCAGGAATCAGGGACCAATCCAGAAGAGGGAGTGGAAAGATTTTAAGAGCCAGAGGTGTTAGATAAATGCAAGGAAAACAAATGTTCCAGGAAGCTGGAAAGCTATTTATTAGAACTCACAGCAAAGGTGACAGTATGCACAAAACTCATGTGATCTCAGGTTAGACAAAATCCCAGCATAAAAGTGGGAAAGTGGGAGGAAGCTCCAATCTTAGATGAGGAATCATTGGGAAATAATAAGGGTGGGATACTACCAGGTTCCAGTGAATGGACAAACACCGAGGGACATTTGGAGACACAAACTTGACTCAATAGGCCTTAATATACATGACAATTTCATGAAATATGGTATGGGGGCAATAAGAGGTGTTCAGGTAGGGTAAGGATCTAATTATGATCAATTGTTTGAAATTTGAAAAAAATTGAAAAAAGAAAAATATTTTGTTAAAAAATGACCTTTAATCCCAGCACTTGGGAGGCAGAGGCAGGCAGATCTCTGTGAGTTCGAAGCCAGCCTGGTCTCCATAGTGAATCCAGGACAGCTGGGGCTACAGGGAGACCCTGTCTCAAAAACACCACAAAATTGAGTGTGAAAGATAGTAGAGAAATACGTTAAAGCTTCAAGTTAGTTGAGATTTCATGGTGCATGGTCAATGTTATACACACAGTGGACAAGGGCCTCATTACATGAGAATGTGTTAAGGAAAACACTAACAAGACTTAGTCCATCATTTTGCCAGTTTCACACTGGATGAAAGGTGAATGTCTGCTTATTGAAACTCAAAGAAATTTAGAAATTACTCTTCTTGGATAAATTGTGTTGGGAAAATAGAATTATTAGAAGTATTTTATTTATGTACATCTGAATTAAATACATTAAACCTACAAAATCCAGATAATACAGGAAAAAAAGTAGAGGCTATTAAGTTAGTGGCAAAATTAATTGAGATAATGTCTTGTCAATTGAATGGAGACCACAGATATAAATCATACCCTAAGGAACATTAATATTTTCTGTTTTAGGAAAAGTAAAAAATAATAAAAATATTGTTAGATATTATATTAAAGCAGGTTTGAAATTCTTAAGAATATCAAAAGTGACTTATCCCTTGAGGAAATATATCTTCAAGGATGTTTCCATGGTGAGTATTGCTGTGGAAAACATTCTGTCCATGTCCTGATTAGTGCTGCTGTTGCTCCAGAGAGTCCCTTCTTTAGCAGGGGCCATATTCCTGGGATTGTTGAAAGATCTGGCAAAGCAAGTTGTATTAGTCAGGGTTCTCCAAAGAAACAGAACCAGTAGAATGAATATGTATAGAGATTTATCAGCTTAGCTCACAGGATAGAGTCCGAGT
This sequence comes from Nannospalax galili, assembly GCF_000622305.1. Classification (NCBI taxonomy): domain Eukaryota; kingdom Metazoa; phylum Chordata; class Mammalia; order Rodentia; family Spalacidae; genus Nannospalax; species Nannospalax galili. The sequence continues at coordinate 546,816 of NW_008340940.1, forward strand.
AGTCCAACAATGGCTGCACCACACTGGAGAGGCTGAGAATCTGTAGTCGCTCAGTCCACAAGGCTGGATGTCTCAGTAGTCCCAATCCGGTGCTGAAGGTCTGACAAATTCCAAAATATCAGCTAGTCTTCAGTCTACAGCAGCAAGATGAACTCACCAGTGAGAGAGAAGACAAGACGCAAAAAGCCCCGCGTTCTCCTCTGCCTTGGTCTTTTATACCTGCTTCCATCAGAAGGTAACATCCACATTTAGGGTATGTCTTCTGGCTTTAGATGATCCAATCAAGAAGATCTCTTTCATTTCAGTTAATCTCAGATCCAATCAAGTTGACACCCAGGATTAGCCATCACACAAGTCCAGGCCCAAATGTACAGGTAAATATGTATATGTGCACACACACACACACACACACACACACACACACACACTTCTGAAATTCAGCCTTCCTATACCCTGTTTTGACAATTCATCAACTGACAAAGGCAGAAGCTTGTCCTCTTTTGAATACCTCTCTTTTTACCTGTACCCATAACTCTCCTGGCTGCCCATTTTCACAGATCTATGCTGTGTTTTTGTTTGATTAAATTTGCATGAGTCTTGTGCCTGTTGACACCATTGGTGTAAGTTCATATGAGCAAATTCCTAAAGGTCTGGAAGATATTTTTCCTTATGATCATGCAGCACCCCTGGTGCTTACAATTTTTCCATTTCCTCTTCCACAATGGTCCCTGAACCTTGGGTGGGTGAGGTTTAATATAGGAGTCCTCTCCAGGGACATGCTTTATGTAGTTTTTTATTCTCTACAATTTGGCCAGCTGCAGCCTTCTGTGTGCAGTGTACTCTGTTGCATGAGGAAGCTTCACTGGTGATAGTTGAGAGTTAAATGAGAATTCTCTCCAACCCCTATTCTGCTATGTTCCATGAGGCTTAGGTATAAATATTTCCATTAAAGATATATCACTTATTGCTAAGCAACTTTCAGACACTTATTCTCTGTGTGTGACCAGTTGTGGAACCTCCTTGATGAGTGGCAAATGGTAAACTTCTCTGTAAATATAAGGATCCATACTTAGCATACAGTAAGAGACTACATTCATCTAGGAATGTGACAGAGATAGGGTTTTCTCAAGGACCTATGACCTCTCTAGCCATGTGTATTTGGCTATGTTTACGGTGCCACCCATGAGTTCCCTCCCTTGAGAGAACTTTAAGTTCTATTAGATAATTGTTGATTACCCCAAGGTAAAAGTGTCATTTCTGAACCCCTATGGCTTCTTGTGTGGGTCATTGTGGTGAATATTATGCTTTAAAGCTGGAGTTGGACAATTGATTGACTTTTTTCCCTTAGAAGCATGCATAGTATCCTCTAGAATTATGATAGCTATTCATCAGCGAAGAGATTTCCAGGTCAGTTCCAGCTGCATGTCTCCAAATCCTGTGTCCTAAGTATGCCCTGTCGTATACCAACCCTGGTTCTTAGGATCTTCCGCAATGGTCCCTGAGCTGTGGGTGAGTGAAATTAAATATAGAAGTCTGACACAGAGACATGCATTCCTCAGTCTCTTATTCTCTAAAACTTAGCCAGTTATAGCCTTCTGTGTGCATTGTACTGTGTTGTTTGAAGAAGCTTTGTTGGTGACAGTTGAGGGATATATTAGTATTCTCTCTCCCCCCTGTTCCATTATGTTCCATGAGCCCTAGGTATAGAGCTTCCACTGAAAATGTGTCACTTAGAGTTGGGCATCACTTAAACATATATTCTTTCTGTGTGACCAGTTGTGGAACTCTGCAGCATTCTCCATTTGTTGCAAAAAGAAGCTTCTTTGATGAGTGGTATATAATATATATTGTCTGTACATATAAGTATCCATATTTAGCATACAGTAAGAAATTTCATTTTTCTAGAGATATTCAGAGTTAGGGTTTTCTCTAGGATCTAAAACCTCTCCAGCCATGAGTATTTGGATATATTTACAGTACCACCCATGAATTCCCTATCATTGAGAAGACTTTAAGTGCAGTTATATAGCTGCTGATTAACCCCTAGATAAAATTGTCCCAAGCATACCATACACCACTCATCAAAGAAGCTTCTTTTTTCAACAAATGGAGGCTACTGCAGAATTCCAGAACTGATCATACATAGAGAATATATGTCTGAAAGATTGCCAGTACTAGGTGACACATCTACACATCTACAGTTGAACCTCTACACCTAAGTCTCCTGGAACATAGCAGAACAAGGGGTAGAGAGAAAACTAATGCATTCACAACTCTCACCAGTGAAACTTCCTTATACAACAAAGTGAGATGCACACAGAAGGCTACAATTTGCCAAGTTTTGAAGAATAGGAGACTGCAGAATGGGAATACCTGGACAAGACTCCTCTATTAAAACTCACCCACCCATAACTCAGGTACTATTGTGAAGAAGGGGTGGAAAGATTGTCAGAGCCAGGCCTTGTTCATGAATATAGGGAAGTAGAGACTTTCAGGTCACTGGAAGCTTGCACATGTGAACTTGTAACAAGGGTGGCATCAAGCACAGGAGCCATGCCAACTCAATCAGACAAGGGCCCAGAGTGGTTTGAGAGAAATGGATAGCAGGCCAGCCCTACACTGAGAGGTGAGGGAGAGTATGCCTTACTTACTGTCTCTAGATAGGCTGGCTAGACTCCACTCGGGGAATTTGCACTGAAAGACATCTGGGTACAAATGCTTGACTGGGTAAGACATAACATGTATAGTGGAATACATGGGATTCAGTGGCGGGTGGAGGGCATGGATGTGGAGGGGGTCTAAATTTGATTAAGAACTGTTGTATGAAATGTACAAAAGCTTAATAAACTTTTTATAGTGCCACTACTAAACCAATTGTCTTATTTTAATTCATTGTTTCTCACTGAACCTGAAGTTCAACATCTCTGCAACACTAGCTAGAGAGCAGGCTCCGAGAGTCAGCTTGTCTCCTTTCCCTGCTTTCTCCCTCAGCTCTGGGATTAGAAGCACACCTCAACATGCCTGTTTCCTTTTTTTATTTATTCAATGCTAAGGATCTGAACTCAAGTCTTTATGCTTGTGGGGCAAGCACTCTATAAATTCTTCCAGCTCCCCAGGCTCTGAGCTATTACTACTTACAAATAAAACCAAGAGCTAGCTGCAGAGCAAATAAGTGATCACCATTATATGTGCTCTCTTCTGTGAAATAAGTGTGAAAACACTGGATGTAAGACATTGTTTTAATTGCAATTGTCTCAACATGAAAGATGCATGAACACATACTGTATTTTTTATTTTCCTATAGCTGTGATAGAACACCATGACCTACGGCAATTTAGAGAAGGAACAGTCTGTCTGAACTTATGGTTTCCAAGAGGAAGTCAATAATTTCAGAGGAGGTTTGGAAGCTGGTGGCCAGAGGAGGAAGTTGAGAGATCACATTTTCATCACAAATATGAGTTGTGAGTATGGCTACAATCTCTCAAAGCCTGCCCTCAGTGACATGCCTTCTCCAACAAGGCCCAACCACCTGAAAGTCCCAAAAAGGCACGGCCAACTGGAGACCAAATGTTCAAGTACTGGAGTGTACAGGGACAATCTTCATTCAAGCCACCATACACACTAATTGGTATACCAAAAGAAAATCACGTCTCATATATTTTATTTGATAAAATAAACATATATAATATATTATTTATATTATATTGAAATATTATATATAATATAATATTTATATTATGTTAAAATTTTTTCATTTTACTTACATATTACCTTGCTCTTTGTATTACAATAAGAAAATTCAGTCCTGGATGGTGACACATGCATTTAATCCAACATTCAGGAAGCAGAGGAAGGAACTTTGTGAACTTGAGAACACTCTGGTATTAGCTCAAAAAAAGGGAAAATTCCATAATAATTTATATTTTTACCCTGCTGTGACTTCTCTAGTAATCCTTTAAGCTATAGACAATGTGTAAATACTCACATACACAGTCTGAGTCACATGAAGTGAACCTTTATATATTATTTATTCTGTGTCACAAACCTCCCAGTGTTATAAAAAAATCTATGCAAAATGTAATGCTTCTATCTCAGTGTCATGGGCATAGACACAAAAATCATTCTTGTCATCGATTGCCTACTGTTCTAAGAGCACCCATCTCAGTAGTTTGTAAGGATATTACACAAGTCTCCTCTTGTCTAAATACTCAATTGTTTTTATTTTAGTTCCCTGGAACTTCACTCGGAGACAAGAATTTAGTTTGTGGACAGGATGCATCAGTAGGAGAGTTTGAGAGTGATTCAAGGAAGGGAAAAAGCCAATAAAAGGTATATAAATTTAGATGGCCTCCACAGCAGGTGACTGGAGCTCAATCCTGATAAAATCTAATCAGCCAAAACCTATCTGAATAGTCTATAACTTGACAAAGTGGCATTAATTGAGTCTGTGCAATACAGAAGAAAACTTAAAAGGAGCCAAGGAGGAGTTCAGGAGGAAGTACTGGGTAGCATCCTTAGTAATATCTCAATCCTACTGGAAGATTTTCAGTAAGATATAAGAGAAATGGGATCAGATCAGGGTCAGTTGATATTTTGAACCAAGATTAATAGTGAGGATTAAGTAGGGACTGTAGATAAGAAGAGACTAAGTGGGTGCTTCTGTGCAATGTAAGAAGCAAGAAGTTACTAAATAAGTAATTTTTTATTTTCTTCTTTCAACATAGAGCACTGAGAAACACTGGGATATATTTTAACACAGGCTTCATAATCATGTCCTTAAAGAGACCAGTGAATTTGAGTTGCTGGTCACCTTTCAGAGCTATTGTAAAGGGGTAATAGAATTAATGTGAATGCCATGAAAGTAAGAACATCTGCTTAATCCCCAAGCGGCCACTCTCACATTGCCCACACTTATTAATGCTTCAGGCATAAAGTGAGGTGCAAATACTTCAAATTTGAAGTCTGTTGAGTATTTACTGAAACTTCAGTGAAATATTGACAGAACTGTGGGGTGTTTGTATTCACAAGTGTGAGTTGGGACTATAAATTGGCATGAAGCTTTAGAAAATTGTAAGGTTCAAAGTTGAATATATGTGTATAAACTTGTATGTTTTGGAAAATTGTCAGGCTTAAAGCACAGTGGCCCTTCAAGTTTTACCTGAAGCATAGAGACAAAAAAAACTTGAAAGTTGTTTTCATTTCTATACAGTTCAAAGACAAAAGTTATGAACATAGACAGCAATCAGGAGGGAGAAGAGGAATGAACAGGAAACACTTAGAATAGAGCTTACCAGGCTTCATCCTTTGTTTCCACATCGGACTGTGCTCAATCTATGGCAAAGCATCCAGTTTTGCACTTGTATTCTGTGTTTCTCTATATAACTGTCATAATAAAGGTTTAAACAATTAATGCATTTCATTGATTCATCATCATTCTTCGTTTGGATGGATCTCAATTTCCTTACTGTAAAAATGTTAGATCTAATGTATTTTTCGATTTCCAGTCTTTCCACTAACAGATACAAACAAAGGGGAAATGTACCTGTTTTGTGGAACAAACCACTCTCCCTGAAAGCTATCAAGCTCTCAAGCCTACAGGAGAGACATGGAATACTATTTGACGTCCAGTCTTTCCTAGCCTAAATTTCAACAGTTCTATGGTTCATTTTTAAACTTTTATTCTGCTTCTCACTCTAAATTCCCATTGTTTCTGAAATGGAAAAAAATTATTTTCAACCCAATATGAAGACTAGAATTTATAAGGTGAATTTTGACTTATTTTGAGGACAATGGGCTCTTTCTCAAACAGTGGCTTGAAATGGAAAGAATGCTGTAACTTACAGATTAGAAGTGGTTAACTTTATCCAGGGTTCATTCTCTCCATTTCTATTTGCATAAGGACTCTGGTATTGGACTACATGTATTGTGGCATAAGAGGAAACTGCCTTGTTGCAATTAGCAAACCTCCTCTGTGATGAGGGCAGACATGTGCTCAGACCCGAGAAATTGCAATGGATTTGTTTGGTACTGTCACTGGACCTCTCTTCTTCTCTATAATGAACTAAACTTATCATATGTTATTAATTAGTTTCTAGATAACATGGTAACTAAATATGTTTTAGGATATACAGTCCATTTCTTTTACGTTGTTCAAAATAAATAGAACTTTCAAAAGATGATGTTAGAACATACATTGCTTTAAATTAATTTCTATAGAAAAGGGGTGATTGTTTATTCTGTTCATTATCAATTTTTAGTGTTCAAAATAATGAGTTTCATTAGAATATTATGGGAACTGGAGAGATGACTCAGCAGTTAAGAGCACTGAAGACCCAGGTTCGAATCCCAGAACCTACATGGTGGCTAACAACCATGCATAACTCTAGTTCTAGGGAGTTCAATACCCTCTTCTGTCCTTCATGGGTACAAAGACATGGGTGCACTTACACACATGCAGGAACAACACTCATACACATAAAATAAAAATAAAAGAGAATATTTCCATATACACACATATATAATATTTTGCTCATACTCACCCCAGTTATTTATCTTGTCTCACTCCCCTTTCTTTCTGATTTTCTTCCCAGAAAAGAATTTCCCTTCGGGTCATATGGGGAAGATTGGAGGTAGATCATATTTCATTGTATGCATGCACAAAATTCTCAAAAATATGCAGAAAACCCCTTCTGATTTCATGCCATATATACATACATGCAGAGAGAGAGAGAGAGAGAGAGAGAGAGAGAGAGAGAGAAAGTTAAATCTAGACTCTACATAGTAAGTAAAACACAGGGTTTGTCTTTCTCATACATTAACCTCACCTGTTTTCTACTCCGTTCTCCCTTTACACCCATTTGTCTCCACACATACTCTACATTGATCACACTTCTGAGAGTTCATGTAATACCATGCTTGGACATACGTTCATTGTATATGGAAATGGATTTTTGAAAATTTGAAGAATTTTAAGCTGACAATTTGCAGAGATACTCAACATATTGCATTTTATTGCAGCACTGTCTACAATAGTTAACTTTAGAATCAGCTTACATGCCCACAGAAGAATGGATAAAGAAGATGAGGTATACAAACATAAATTTAGCCACAAAAAGAATGAAGTTACTTAACTTCATTTGTAGGAAATTGAATGCAACTAAATGAACCTTTAACAGTCCTGCCTGACCTTTTCTCACTCCTACAGCCAGAACTATGGACCCAGCAGTGACAGGCAGCCACAGTGGGGAAATCTTCAAGCAGTAGCAGGAAGAATGGGGGTTTCTGGTTATTTCTCAGGACTCACACAGACATGCACAAAATTTCCTCTCCCAATAAAATAAGGAGCTTTGAAATGAAGAGTTTGGTTAAATATCTGTTACTTGTGACCAAATATGTTCCTTAATTTACACACTGGTGAATGAATTATGAATTTGGGATTTTCCTGATTATGAGGTATTATTTAGATTTAAACCATGAAGAAATTCAATTAATTTTTGAGCAATCATGGTGACAACAGTGAATATACTGTATTAAAGACAAGATAAATTCTAATGAATTATCTAACTAAAGAAACTTGTAGTTGCACATTGTTTATTTAACTCATAAATTTTATTTCAGATTTTAATAAAATGCCATTAAATCTATACTCTTTGTTTTCACATGAAATAAATCCAGATTCAATATTTTTCTTCTAATACCACTTATAATTTTGTTATTTAATATTTTATTTATTCATTTATTTTATTTTTTATTCACTAAAATTGTATGGTGGGTATTTACACCTTATATTCTCAATTAATTGTAATCACCTTTAAAAATTAAGATTATTTAAAATTTTTTTATTGAGCTTTTGTACATTTCATACACAATAGCTAAGAAATGGAAACAATCTAAATGTCCCTTAACTGACGACTGGATAATGAAAATATGGTCATTTACACAATGGATTTCTATTCATTAGAAATAAAAGATGAAATTATGAAATTATGAAATATAAAATGAAATTATGAAATTTCTATTTGCATATTGGAGTAATAGTCCAATTCCAAGGTCCTTATATATATAGAAATGGAGCGACTGTTATAATAAGTGAACACAATCGCAAAAACAAAAAAGCAAATGATCTACAGTCTCCCTCATTTGCATATTTTATTTTATTATTTTTAATTCTATGTATGTGTGTATCTCTGGTTTTGGGTATGTGCATGTGAATGCAAGTGCTTGAAAAGAATAGGGACATAAGATCCCCTCGAGCTGGAGTTACAGGCAACTGTGAGCCACCCAAAATGGGTGTTTGGAATTTATCTCTGGTCTTCTGCAAGAAGAGTTTGCTCTCTTAACTGCTGAGTTATCTCTCCAGCCCCCAGGATTATCATTTTCAGTTATCTCTATAGTCAAATATATTGTTATACAAAACATGATAAAAAAACAAGAATTACGTTTACTTAGATTTTATCTAGACATACTTAGACTTGCTTCACTTTAAAACCAAGAAACCTGTACATTTATATTATTTCTGTGTTGAAGTGCTCTTTTAGGGAATTTTATAACTGAGGCTTAAAGAAGGAACAATCACAAACATAAATTGTCACAAGCACAGCAATCTCTGAAGAATGAATAATCTCTTCTTTTCTGAAGGATATATATAGCATATTAACACAAGTGTAGAGAATGTACAGTGGGTGTTATACTGTACTCTGAATTCTCAAGAAGAAACTTCAGATTTTTTTATCAATACACTAATAAGAGGGCATCAGATTAACTTCAGCCCCACTTTGTTTTGGATTCACACTATTTTCAAGCTCAGAATCTCTTAGCTGTGAACTTTATACCTGGGCATTTTCATTTCTACAAAATATAGTTTTAGCACTGAATCCTTATCTCTTGATTTATTCAGAAGGGTATGCTCCCAATATGTAATGCCAAATTACTGTCTATGGCTATGCAGTGCCACTATTCTATCTTACTAAATTCAATCATCCTAATCTGAGTTCTCTTTGATCCTTTACTAACATAGCTGTATTTTTTCATATAAAATATTTTCCCTGTGTTATCAAGTGGATATAAAGATTAAAGCCATTCTTTCTAAAATGATGCACAGAAATTAGATTTTTCTCACACCAAAGAAATTCTGTGCCATACCATTACATGAGACTTAGACGTGGTAGTTCAGGAGTAGCTAGCACTTTGATATTTAAATCCTACATGCCTATAATTACATATGCTTCATGTCGCATGCATTGTTTCAATAAAGGAGATGCTGATCCTGATGGAATGGTGCAGATGATAACTCAAAGGCAATTAATGCTATTTCTAAAATTATTTGAAAGAATTTTTATGCAGTATATAAAAAACAGTTATGTCATTGATGTATGTGTGTATTGATGGCCATGTTTATTATTTCGTATCACAAGTCTAACATGAGTCTGATTTTCTTTCAACAATTTTCATATTTTTATTTAATTTTAATGGCACTAGTAGGTATGGAAAAATTGTAACAGCTGTAAAATCTGACAATACATGTGCATTATAATAAATTTCATTTGGTAAAACTATAACAAATACTATACAATAACATAACCCTATTGCTAAATGTTTTATTAAATTCTAACTATGGTTGGAATAGAATTGTTATATTTTATGGCTTGTTTTACATTTCACTGCGTACAGATTTTTAATATGGATTTCAAAAATCTAAATACTAAGCTTGAAATAAACACAGTGCAATTTAAGCGTGCAACCCAGATGTTATAAAGAATTATAACAAGATTCTCAGAACTTTCAGAAATAGATTGCTTCAACCTAAAAGCAATATTTGCAATGTATTTTCACTTTCTTAATGCAATGTTTCCATCAAGACACTGCTATATGTTTAAATAAAACCTATTCCTTGCTTAAATGCATCATCACTTACCATGAAACACGATATTGAAGTTCAATTTCTGAACACAATGGCATCACAAAAGTAAATTTGAAAACCTGCCTTAAATCTTTATATATCAATAGCAATTAAGTCAACTGTTGACATCATATTACGTAGTTAAAAATCAATCTCCCTAATGAGGAAGTAACAAATGGATTTCACTGATGAGTCTCCTAGGGCCTGACCTGCTTCTACTGTTTGAGATGTCCTGTCAAGACTTTTCTACTACTATCATTTCTATTTGATTTCTAGGCTCATCAAAAGTATTCAAGTGTGCATTGATCTCTGAAGGGATTAGCAGATTCTGGCTTGTCCATGAAAGGAATTACTAAATTTTGTCTCTGTCATGCCACAAACCATATGCAAGCACTGTACTTCTAATAGGACACATTTTCTTTCTCTCATAGGTGACAGATAAATATGAATAAGCAATATCTGTTCCAAAAAAAAGGTCATATGAGTTAGTGGATGAACTGCACTTTTGCAACGACTTCTAAGATTGTTCTGTGCTTACCTAGAAGCACTCAGGTTAAGAAAAAGGAAAATGACCCAGTGAAAATGTTTTCATGCAGGTGTTAGCAGCCGATGCTGCCTCTCTATCACACCAGAACCACCTCTTGCTTGCCAAGCTCCAGCTGAAGGGGAAAGGGGCTAAGGAGGGGTCTATACCATAACTGGTACAAAGCAGATTACCACAAAATCCACTGGTGGTAAAGCGCCCAGGAAACAACTGGCTACAGAAGTCGGTGTCCTGGAGGGGTGAAGAAACCTCACTGTCACAGGCCTGCTACTGTGGCACTCCGTGAAATTAGACGCTATCAGAAGTCCACTGAACTTCTGATCCTCAAACTCCCCTTCCAGAGTCTGGTGTTGGAAATTGTTCAGCACTTCAAAACAGATTTGAGCTTCCAGAGTGCAGCTATTGGTGCTTTGCAAGAGGCAAGTGAGGCCTATCCAGTTGGGCTTTTTGAAGATACCAACCTGTATGCTATCCATGCCAAACCTGTAACAATTATGCCGAAAGACACCCAGCCAGCACGCCGCATACTGGAGAACCAGCCTAAAAATCCACTACTAGGGGAAACATTTCATTCTTAAAAAAAAAAAAAAAAAAAAAAAAAAAAAAATTTTTTAAAAAAAAAACTGTTATCAGTAGTTCTGAATGTTAGATATTTTTTTTCCAGGGGTCAAAAGGTACCTAACTATATGATTACTAGTGGAAAATAGGGGACAGAAATCAGGTATTGGCAATTTTTCATTTGCATTTGTGTGTAAACTTTTAATATAAATGGGGGAGGAGAAGCATTAATACAAGCCAAAATGTTTCAGTGAACTAGTTTCAACAGTTCAACTTTATAACAATTATAAATACACCTGTTAAATTTTTCTGGGCAATGCCAGCATTTGGATTTTTTAAAAAATAAGTAAATTTACTGGGGCTGGAGAGATGGCTCAGCGGTTAAGAGCAATGAGTGCTCTTGCAGAAGAGCATCGACTACACAAAATGGTGTTTGTAGCCATTTTATCATGGAGCAGATTCCATCCATTCACTATACTCTTTTAACTGAGTTGTCCTACATGCAAGTAGATGTTTTTAATTTTGTGTATCTTCTGTGCTTTTCCTGTAAGTTTGCTATTAAAATACATTAAGCTATTTAAAAAAAGGAAATGTTTTCATGCAGTATAAAAGTTGCCCACTTGGTAAAGAAGCAGTGTGATGGTCACATTTTGTGTAGTCGATGTGGGAAAAGTGCTCTAGCTGAACAACTGCGCATATGAAGAAAACAAACATTTTGATTAGAGCATTAAAAAGTAGTTATTGATGAAGAACGACGGTGTGAGAACACAAGTCCTACTTTCTTAGCTTTCTTTGTATTGACCTTTTAAATTTCATACATTTCCCACTCATATCCCCACGCTCTCCCCGATCCATGCCTCACCTATTCCCCCACAGAACCTTCTGCACTCTGCCATACATGCTGAGTCCTAGTCATTCAGGTGTTTATACGCAAGTGTCCTTCAGTGTAAATGCGTCTACTGGAGTCTAGTCAGACCATCCAGTGGTCATATTTAAGTCATATGCTCCCTCACCCAGCAGCACTCTGTCTCAAACAGTTCTCAGTCTAATGTTGGCCTGCCATCTATTTTTTATCTCCCCTTTGGGCCTTGTTTTTATTATTATTATTATTATTATTATTATTATTATTATTTTATGTGTACAAGTGTATTGTCTGCATGTATGTGAGTGCACCCGTGTCGTGCAATGCCTCAGAGGTCAGAAGAGGGCTTGGGATTCTGCTGGAACTGGAGTTAAAGACAGTTGGTAGCCACCATGTGGGTGCTGGGAATGAAATTCAGGTCCTCTGCAAGAGCAGTCAGTGCTCTTAACTGCTGAGCTATCTCTCTAGCCCCTGGGTCCTTGTTTTATTGAGCTGACATGGGTCCTGTACTCAATGCCACCACTGACACAGGCTCACATAAGCAAGGCACCAGTGGCCTAAAAGGTTCCACCTCCCTGTAATCATGAGCCAGCACTGGGTCTTACAATCTTTCCACCTCCTCCTAGCTTTAATTGTCAATTTAACATAACTTAGAGACACTTGTAAAGGTAATCACAATTGATGGATTTCTCAAATTGTACTAACCTGTGGACATATCTCTGGGTAAATCTCTTTATTATTAATTGATATAGGAGTACCCGGTGTACTGTAAACAGTACTATTCCTGTGCTCATAAGAAGGGTAGCTCTAAATATGAGCCTGTGAATTAGCAAACAAGGAGCATTCCATGAGATTTGTAATAGCCAGAAAGGAAATAGAATATCTAACATATGACTATAGTATTTAATCAAATATGGATATTTTGTATTTACAAACAGATAATTTAAATTGGTAATAATCATTATTAAATTATTATGGAATATGAATACACATTGACCACCATTACATAGTATCTAGAAGTATGAATTCAAGAGCCAGACTATCAAGTATGAAAACAAACTCAGGAATAGCAGTGTGACACTGAGAAAAATATTTACCTTCTCTGTGTCTGTGTTAGTTTTCTGCCACCTTAACATGCCACTGAGATAACAGAACCATTAAAAGAAAAAAAATATTTGTATCACAGTTTTGGAAGTTTCAATCCATTGATTCTAGGACTCTGGTGGGAATATCAAATGGTAATGGTAGAGAATGACAGAAAAAAATCTTGTACCTCATAATAGGAAGTAAAATTGATAAAGAGACTGGCATCCTATAAACAGCTTTGAGGGACACCTTAGATAAACAGAAGGTCTCCTCTTATCCCTAACTGCTAAAGTTTTCACCACCTCCCACTAATATTGAGCTTCAGCAAGCCTGAACAAATACAAAAAGCAGCAAGAATTTACTGCATTTTTTGATAACTAAAGATATTCAACATTTAAAAACAAAAAATTTCTCGTTTAACATGTATCCTTTGAGAAGTTCCTCTTCAATTCGTCGACTGAATTTTTAATTGGGTTCTTGGTTTAGTTGTTAGTTTTTGAGTTCTTTGTATATTCTAGATATTAACGCTCTGTCAGATGAATAGCTGATAAAGATATTTTTCCCCATTCCATAGGATGCCTCTTCACTCAAATGATGGTGGGTGTTTTTGAAGTATAGAACCTTTTTAGTTTCATGAGATCCCATTTTGCAAATGTGATCTAAATTCATGCACTGTTGGGGGCCTATTCAGAAAGTCCTTTGAGTGCCTATAAGTTTCAGCATATTCCATACTTTCTCCTCTATCAGATTCAAGGAATCAGCTCTTATGTTGAATTCTTTGTTGAAGTTAGGGCCGGTTTAGAGACAGGTCTAGATTCATTTGCCAACCTGATGCTATTCAGTTGGAATAGCACCATTTGTTGAACATGCTGCCTTTTTTCCAAAGTGTGTTTTGGGCTCTTTTATTAAAAATCATGTGACTGTGTGTACATGGATTTAAATCTGGGTCCTCAATTCTATTCCACTATCATTACAGATTCCTCTTAAAATATGAACACAATATAAAAAAAGATTAAAAGGCGTTACTTCATAACAAGGGACATTGCCCTTCCTGTGCATCATAAGTTAGCAAAGAAAAAGCCCAATGATGGGAATGTGTTCCTTCTCTCAAAGTTGCTGATCATGGAGCCCACAAGCCCTCAAACAATACTGGTCATTGCCCCTGCTCTTGGTTATCCACCAGAACGTCACAGTACAACCCCTATTGCTAAAGACACTGTACACACACACACACACACACACACACACACACATATATATATATACATATATGTGTGTATGCATATATGTGTATGTATATATGTTGTAGAATTAAGGAGAAGTCAAGTTGGTACTGACTTCAAAGGCTTATCTCTACTGGCTAACTTTCACAGTGCCATATGGTGCTATGTATGCTACCTGGACAGAAAAGGAATCACCAATCTGTCCAGTTGTGAATCTGTGAACTACAAGTACTGGCCTCGCAAGATATGCCCAGTGCTGCAATTGAGGTAGGAATATGGGAGAAAACCTGTCAGTTTCTGATTGGATTTATGGTCCATTTCACAAGATGGAGTCTTTAACTGACACTGATTTCAGGTCTAGGAACCTGTGGCTAGACAGGTCACAAGTCCAAAAGGGAGAGCCTAATCTTATTATTCTGCTAAATAAACACAGTATTAAACTGATTTCTGATGACTCATTGTTATTTGTATAGATTAATGCATCTCTCATCTCTTACTACAGAATGTCCTCACGTAGTGGACAGTGACTAATACAGAGACCCAGAACTGGCCAATGTGCAGAGCAAAAGAAACTACAGAGTGATTGTTCATGAATAGAATACCTTCTACCTCCAAATTCTAAGTATCATTATAGAAGAGGGAACAGAAAGGTTGTAAGAGTCAGAAATAGTGGATGACGACAAGAAAACAGTTTTCCAGACAGCTTTGCAGTTGTTCCTATGAACTCACGTCAATGGTGACAGCATGCGCAAGCAGTCATGTCAGTTTGAGTCAGACAGAATCTCAGCAGGGATGTGTGGAGATGTGTAGGTGTCCCTGACCCTGGCAAAGGATGGCAACTGATTTCCTTTAGAAAAGGAAGAGGCAATTTTCATTAAAGGTATAATGCTAGAAAGGTTGACCAGGCTCTGGTGGATTGACTTACCAAAGGGCATTTGGGTACACAGGTTTGACTAGACAAGACTTAAATATATATCAGAGTACATGAAATAAGGAGGGGGTATTGAGGAGTGTCAATAAAAGAAGGCATCTAAATATGATCAAAATATATTGCATGAAATTTACAAAATTTTTTAAAATTGAAAGAAAATAGTAGTATCCCAAGTAGTGTCTAGATCACACCTCTTTTTTTCCTGAAAGTCTTACAACATGGATAAATGCATAAGCTTCTAGTTGAATAACATAAGCTTGATAACTTCCATGGCTGATTCAAAAATAAATAAATAAATAAATAAATAAATAAATAAAGCCCAGGACCAGATGTGAAAGAATTCAAATAAAATTTTGGATGTTAGATGTCAAGATTTTAGCATGAAAAATATAAAGGGTCAAAACACAAAATTTCTTCAAAAACAGAAAGCTTGAATTAATGAAATTAGAAGCAAATGGTGTAGCACTGATACCCAAAAAAGCATTAGAAAATATTTGAAAACATAAAGTAACCAATTATGAAATTTTTAAAGATTTCAATATATTTCTAGACATATTTGATATACCCAGATTGAATAAGGTTATAAGAAAAATCTAAATAGATAAATTGCAAGCAGTAATATTGTGGCACTATCAAAAAAAAAAGACAATTCTGAATTAAAGGATTTACTGTTGAATTTTACCAGATTTAAAGCAAATTTACTACTAATGTTTCTCAAATTGTGCCACAAAATATAAATGGAAAAAAATGTTTCTGAACTCACCCTACAAAGCCTGAATTGCCCCCCAAAATCAAGAAAGGACAAAAGGAAAAAAAATATAGAGAACAACATCCTTGATGAACATAGATGCAATAATCCTCAGTGAAATATTTGCAAACTGTAATTGAGAACACATTAAAAAGGATGTGTACCACAGTCAACTCAGATTCATTTCAGGAATGCCATGATCATTCAACAGACACAAGCCAAAAATCTACTGCAGCGCATAATAGCATCACAAATTTAAATGATATATAATCAACTCAGAAGAAAAAAAAAAAAAAAAGACTGAAAAAATTCAGAAACCCGTACCTGGTAAAATGTCTGAGTGAACTAGCTAGAAAAGACCATATGTCAATACTATAAAAGATACATCCACAAATCCCGTAGCCAACATCATGTTGAATGCAGAAATCTGAAAATGTTTCATCTGAAACCAGAAACAAAAAGAATGTCAGCTCTCAGAACTCTTATTCAAAAAATCAAGTGAGATCTTAGCCAGAAAAAGTAAGCAAAAAAAAAAAAAAAATTAAAGAGATAAAGTCAGAAAAATCTACCTCAGAGAGCCAAAGAGAGCAGAAGGTGTGATTTTATTTTTAGAACAATCTAAAATCGCCACCAAAATCTCTTGGAATTGACAAATTAAGCAAAATATTAGTACTCAAAACAACATAAAAACAGCAGTGGGTTTTCAACCAATAATGAAATTTCTAAGAAAAAAAAATCAAGAAAATATCCTATTCATGATAGTTCTGAAAAAATATCAAATACTTATATATCAGTTTCAACAATGTCATGTATACTTCTTGAACAAAAACTGTAAAGTACTCAGGAAATTGAAATAATATCAGAGTGAATAGTTTTCGATACTGGAGGATTGGGACAACTGGTTTATGAAAATGGCCATGTCATTAAAGGAAATATACAGTTTATTTTCAATCCCCATGAAAAATGAATGGCATCCTTCACAGAAATGGAAAATCAAACCTAAATCCTAATCAAATTGAAACAAGAAGTAATCCAAAGAGTCAAACTGATCCTTACAGTAAAGAGCAAAGTTGGGATCATCTCAACACCTGCATAGTGGGGCTGTAGAGGAGTAATAGAGAAGTAATTAAAAATCATCTCTGTGTCTGGTAATGGGAGACATTTAGCATCAAGGCCTGGACACCCTGGACTATGTATGGAGTGAGGGCCATAGGAAAGGTAGAAGGACAGTTCTAGAGAATCAGTCTCCCAAGACCAGAATTTACAAAGGCAGACACCTCCCCTGTCCCCAGAACACTCTCACACACAATCTGGGACTTTGCTGAGGGGAACACTGCCATGAAGAGAAAGCTGTTCCCCAACATCTGGAGGTCCTCCTTCCTCCACTCTGCTCTTCCATCAGTCCAGGACCAGAGGAATGTGGAAATGTTGCTCATAGCAGGGGCTCATGTGAGGGGGCCACAACTTGAGCTCTTAATAGGAGACCACAACTCTGGCTCATGGGAGAGGACCACCCCTCCAGGTTTCAGGGTCTGACCACAGATCCTGCTTATGGGAGGGGACCACAGGTCTAGCCTTACTACTGAAAAAGGAGGAACAATTATGGAATAAGAACAGAAATGGAGACCAATGGAATACACCAATATAAACTCATACATCTGTAGTCATCTGATTTTCTACAAAAATGGCAAATGTGTGTGTTTCTGTGTGTGTGTGTGTGTG
>NW_008340940.1:564474-602619 GCF_000622305.1 Nannospalax galili
TAAACAAATGGTGCTAGGAAAATGAGAAAATTTATGTAAAATACTCATCACTTTCTCTTGAACACTAGATCACTTTATCTTGAACAGCACAAAAATAAGCATAACACTTCAAAGACCTTAGTGCAAGACATGATACTTTGATATTACTGCAGAAAATCTTAAGAATAGCACTTGATGATATAGACAATGATAGCTTTCTCAATAGAAACCCAATAGTCAAAAAAGTAAAAGCAGTAACAAATGTAACTTCATCAAGCAAAGTTTTTGCATAGCAAATAAAACAATCAATATAGTAAAGATGCCCACAAAAAGGGAGAAATTGGGGCTGGAGAAATAGCTTTTTGTTTAAGGATATTCTCTGCTTAATTATGAGAACTGGAGTTCGGGTCCCAGCACCCAAGTTGGTCAGCACACAAATGCCTATGACTCTAGTTCCCAGGTTTCTGATGCCATCTTCTGGCTTCTCCAAATACCCCTACACATGTGTGTGGGGGAGGAGAGAGAGAAAGAGAGAGAGACAGACAGACAGAGAGAGAACATACAAAGACAAATGAGCATATATGCACACAAAAACATAAATAAAATATTTTTATAAAAATGGGAATATGTTTGCCACATATTAATCTGTCAGAGGATGAGTGTCCAGAAATACATAATTCAGCAAATTTAACAAGGGTAGATCTGAGCAAGTTGTCTAATTAATAATTGGCAAATGAACCGAGCAGAAACTTTTCAAAGGAAGAAATACAAACCACTAACACAAATAAGAAAAATCTCAACAACTTTAGTCATGAAGAAAACACAAAATTTTCAATGCAATTTTGTATTTGTCAATCAGAATAGTATTTTTAAAAATCAATTCTTGAAAGGATATAGTGAAAAAACATTGTAAATGAAGTCATTATAAAATAGAGGTACTGGCTTACATGTTTATTGTGGCATTATTAACTATATTGAAGATACAAAATCTTACTAGACACCCATCAACTGATGAATGAATAAAAACATTGCAGGTATATAATATAGATTTCCTAAGCCACAGAGAAAAACAAGAGATGAGCCTGGTTCTGCAAGCCTTTAAAAACTACTCAAGAGGTTGAATCAAGAGGATTTCAAACTCACGATCTGTCCTTGCTACATATCAAGTTCAAATTCAGCCTGGAAAATTGAGCAAAACTCTCTTTTCTAAAAGAAAAAAAAAAGTATTTATTAACTGAGAAATTCATACAGTGTATTTTGATTATATTGATTATATTCTTCTCCTCCCTCAACACCTCCCAGATTCCCCCCCCCCTTCCTTTCCACACACCAAACTTCTTGTTTGCTTTTCTTCGTACATGGAGTTCAGTACTTGCTGCCTTATTACTTTTGTCTGTGCGCTCTGTCCTGGATTGTTGTTGACCTACCAATTGTCATGATTTAGAGAAAATGAAATCTCCCACTCCCATCAGCTATCAAGTGCCCATACTACCTTAGCTAGGGGTGAGAGCTCATAGTGACCTCCATGTTGTAATTTTGGTTGGCTTGAGCATGAACAGGTTTTGTGCATGCTGTCACAATCACTGAACATTCTTATATGTAATGTTCCTGATGTCTGGAAAACACTGTCATTGAGCACCTCTGGCACTTACAGTATTTTTTTCCCGTTTTCTTCATAGTTCTCTGAATCTTATGAGGGAGGGATGTGATTTACATGTCTCATTTAGGCCTGAGCTAACTAAAACAAACTTCTAATGAGTTTAAAGAGTTTGGGACAAGGGTCATTTGGGGAAGGCAGAGTTAGGCAAGTCAGTAGGGAAGAGAAATATGATGAAAGCATGGTATAGGCATATATGAAAATATCACAAAAACTTCAACTTGTGTAATTGCTATGCTTGAAATATTTAATTAAAAGAATTTTAGCTGGGAGTGGTGGCACACGACTATACTCCAAGCACTTGGGAGGCAGATGCAGGTCGATCTCTGTGAGTTCAAGGCCAGACTGGTCTATATAGTGAGTTCCAGGCCATCTGGGGCTAAAGGAGACCCTTGTTTCAAAAAGACCAAACCAAAAAAAAGAAGAATTTTAAATATGCAAACACACCACTATTAGTTTCTAATATTCATTGAAAGAATAATTAAAGCAAATAAACAACAAAACAGTGGAAACTGAAACTGAATGCAGTTGGACATAAGGAATAAATACTAATGCTCTTCAGCGGAGGAGGATGACCATAGTTTACAATTTGTTATATTGTATAAAGAACAGGAAGAGAACAGTTTGACTTTTTCCAATTAGATACGGCAACTATCTAATGAAATGGAAAGCCTAATTACTTCATTTGGTAATTGCACATTGCTTGCACATATAAAATTATATCACTATATTGTACCCTGTAAATACTTAAGGTTTAAAAATTAATTTCAATGAAAAATAAACTGCTATTTAAGAGACTAGGAAGCAGAAATGAACTATTCTGCAAGGAAAATAATTCAAATTGGAGTAGCAAATAAATGATAAAATATTAGGAAATAAATTTTACAGATTAAAATAATTGTACATTTAAACTATGAAAGGTTGAGAAAATAGTAACTTTACAACTGAATGTGTATATAACCTGTATTAATGTATTAGAAGAATTAATGTTCAACACATACATACAGGGAAGTTCTTATCAAAACTTCAAAGATATTTCTCAGCAAACAAAAAAATTTTCTAAAATTATATAAAAGCACAAAAGATTTAAAATATCCAAAGCAGTTTTGAGGAAGAAGAGTAATATGAGATGTATCACACAATCTAATCCCAAATTGGAACACACAAATATTGGAATCAAAACAGTATAGTACTAGCGAACAAGTCAATATGTAAATGGTAGAGAATAAATAATGCAGATATAAATATGGATATTAAATAAATATATCTCTGATAATAATTCCAAGGTTATATAATCAGGAAAAAGGATTTGATAGTTGGTATGTGAAGATTGTATAGTTATAGATCAAATATTGAAACCCAACCTATATTTTTTTATTTTTTAATATTTTGTTTGTTCATTATTTTTATTTAGTAACCACATAATTAGAAGAAGCATTTCATTATAACTTTAACATATTCAGTAACGATTTCCAGAACAAGGATACATCTCTTTCAAAGGTGGCTGTAAATTGTTAGGTTCATTTTAAAATATTCTGCTTCCTACATTTTTAATGCTACTAACACTTAGATGTTTGCACATGTGTCTTAAATCTCTATGTATCTGATTATTACTAGACACAGTCGGTTAGACTCAGATCCTTGGGACCTGAGTATGGATATAAAGTCATCAGGTAGATTTCAGTGGTAATGTTTATCACCTCTACTAATTAACATGAAGTACATTTTTACACTTCTTCCTCAAATATTTCTTTTCCTTTTAATTTGTTGATTTGTGTGTGTGTGTGTGTGTGTGTGTATCTCATACAGAACATCCCACACAATCCTATTCATCTATGTACGAACTTTCCAAATGGCACCCTCCCATAGCCTCCAACTCCCCCACCCCCACTAGAGCCCATATACTCTGTCATCCCTGTTACTGTCCACTGTGTTGCTGCTGCCCCCAGCCATTCCCAAGGGCTTGTCCATCTACTGAGTCAGTCGGCCTATCTAGAGATTCTTGTTTTAGGAAGATCAGCTGTTCCTCATCTAGCAGCAATCAGTTATCAATATTCCTTCGGATGAGATTGGTGTCTGTTGTTCATTTTCCTAGTTTTATGCTGGATTACTGTCTGTGAGTCTTTTGGGCTACCCTGGTCAGTAACTCAAAGGAAGATATCTCCTGTCTGGAATTGTTTCTTGTTATGTAGCCTTTAGCTATGCATATGGACTCTTAAAAATTTATATTGACCTCATTAATCTTTGGTTATGCTTTCCTTTTGGGTGTTTCAGACCCTACAATTTGCCCAGATAAACGAATTTATTTTTACTCTTAGTGTCATTTGAGGTTCTGTTCCTCAGGGGTAACATGGGCTTGGGAAGATCACCTGGCTCCATTATTTTACCAGTTCCATCTATGTGAAGATAAGTCAGAGGTCCTACTCGATCATGGCTGTCTTCTCTTGAAAGCATGGAGTACCTGTTTCCTCTGTGTTGAACCTCCTCTTTGTAGACTGGGTACTAGTTCAAATCTATCTGGTGGGGTCTCCAAGGCCTCCTGTATCAAAAGGACAGTTGACTAACCACAGTTACTGGACATTTTGAAAGATGCTCATAGTCCCCTAGAACTTAGTTGACCTAGGAGGGAAAGGAGCAAAAACTGTCCTTTATATCCCTCTGTCTAAACTAGTATAGGCCTCATAGTATAGTTGTTAAAAATCCAAAAAGTTTAGTTCTGGTACTTTTAATTACCATGTGCCATGGAGATAGAGCTCAGGTAATGACAAAACACTCTCAGATAAACCTTGCCTAGACATATACGATATTCTTTGATCTGGTTGTATGTATAATTTGTCAGTAGGTTGTTGGATGAATATGGTTCCCTTTGTTTTTTTAAATATTAGCTAGGCATTATTTATCTCTTAAATTGTCTAACCCTTCCACCATGGTTTCCCCATTTAAGGTGCCCCATTTTTCCCATTTCTCCCTTAATAATACCCTTCTGCTATGGTCCCACCTCTCTTGAGTTCCTTCTTTCCTTTTATCCCCTAGGTTCCTTGTATAACCTTCCCTCCCCCAACCCTTAAAACAACACCATTTTTATCCATATCTCCCTTATTAACACCTATTTCCTACTGTTCTTCTGATTCAGATTCTTTCTTTTCCTTTACTTCCCTGTTTCCTTTTCATTTTCTTGGTTCCTGTAGTTATGTCTGCATACATAATCACTTATCAGGATTTGGTGCTAGGACCCACATACGAGGGAGAACATATGTTGTGTTTTTTCTGAGTCTGTGTTACTTCACTTAGTATAACAGTTTCTAGTTCTGTCCATTTACCTGCAAAATTCATTATTTTATCTTTCTTTACTGCTGAGCAAAACTCAATCATATAAATGAACTTATTTTCCTTATCCACTCATCGGTTGAGGGACACTTAGGTTGCTTCCATATCCTAGCTATTGTGAAAAGAGCAGCAACAAACATAGATGTACAATTGTCTCTGCAATAGGATAAGTTCTTCGGATATATGCTAAGGAGTGGCATAACTGAGTAAAATGGTAGGTACATTTGTAGTTTTTTAAGAGTTCTCCATACAGCTTTCCATAGGAGTTGAACAAACTTGAATTCCCACCAGCAGTGGATGACTGTTCCCCTTTTCCCTCATCCTCTCCAACATTTGGAGATCTTAGCCAGTGTGACTGGGGTAAGATGAAATCTTAAAGTGGTTTTAATTTTCATTTCCCTAATTACTAGTGATGTTGAACATCTTTTAAGATGCTTCATAGCCATCTTAATTTCTTTTGAGAACTCTCTGCTCAGTTCCTTAGCCCATCTTTTAATTGGGTTACTTACTCTCTGGATTCTTTGTCTTGAGTTCCTTATATATACTAGATGTTAAACCTCTCTCAGATATGTCCCTGATGAAGATTTTATCCCATTCTGGGGGTTTTCGCTTCACTTCCTTGGTGCTTCTTTTGGTGTACAGAAGCTTTTTAGTTTAATGAGGTCCCATTTGTTGATTATTGATCTTGATTCCTAGGCAGTTGATATCTGGTTTAGAAAATCCTTTCCTACACTGATATCTTGTAGGTTATTGCCAATGTTTTCTTCTAACAGTTTCAGAGTTTCAGGCTTCACATTGAGGTCTTTAATCCATTTGGAGTTGACTTTTGTGCAAGGTGAAAGATAGGGGTTTACTTTCATTCTTCTACAGTGGAGATCCAGTTTTGCCAGGTTCATTTGCTGAACATGCTGTCTTTCCTCCATTGAATATTCTTGGCCCTTTTGTCAAATACCAGGTGACTAAAATTGCATGTACTCATATTTGGGTCATCAATGTTGTTCCATTGCTATAAGGGTCTATTTTTGTGCCAGTACTTTATTGTTTTTATGACTATAGCTCTGTAATACTGTTGGGATAAGTCAGGAGAGCCTGGAATGTAAGGCATGGCCGCACCAGAGATCCCCGCAATGAGGAACAGGAGCCAGGCCTTCTCCATTCTAAACACACTATCTCTTACCCAACAACCCCCAGGAAACCTATTATG
The DNA here is from genome assembly GCF_000622305.1 of Nannospalax galili. NCBI lineage: Eukaryota > Metazoa > Chordata > Mammalia > Rodentia > Spalacidae > Nannospalax > Nannospalax galili. The sequence continues at coordinate 570,642 of NW_008340940.1, forward strand.
TCTCTAATCCCTTAATCCTTATGAAGTCTCTTGTATATCATGTGACTTGATGACAGGACAAAGGCAACATAGCCCTAGAAGCCCCCTCCTCCCCCTCCCTGCCTGCCTGCCACAGTACCAACTGCCACCTCTTTGCCTGCAAAACTTTCCTATATAAACCTCTTCTTCTGCCATGATAAACGAGTTGTCTACTGACAGAGTCTCCCGGGTGCTTTCTCCCGTCATACATGCTGCTGCCCAAGGCCCATCTCGCCCCATTGGTCTCTCTCCTCACCCTGACCCTCTGTGATGGGAACCAGTGAGCAGTAGCAATGGAGTTCCAGCTGAGGGGAGACCAACATAGCACAGTTTAAAATCTGGTACAGTAATCCCCCCAATATTGCTCTTAGTGCTCAGTGTTGCTTGGCTATCCAAGGTCTTTTATGCTTCTTTGTGAATCTTAAGATTTTTTTCCAATTCTGTGAAAAATTTCATGGGCTACATAATGAGTTCTGAGACAGCTGAGGCTACAGGGAGACCCTATCTCAAAAAGACCAAAAAAAAAAAAAAAAAAAAAAAAAGAGAGTCATAAGGACTTTGATTGGCAATGCATTGAATCTTTAAATGGCTTTTGGTAGGTTGATCATTTTCACAATGTTAATTCTTCCAATCCATGAGCATGGGAGGTCCTTCCATCTTCTGATGACTTCTTCAATATCTTTCTTTAAAGATTTAATTTTTTTTTAAATTTCTTCTTGTCTGCTGGGTTTGGGTTTCATTTGTTGTTGCTTTTCAAGTGTCTTGAGTTGCAATGTTAAGTCATTTATTTGCATTCTTTCTGATTTTTTTAAATGTAGGCACTTACAGCTATAAACTTCCCTCTAAGGACTGCTTTCAATGTGCCCCAGAGGTTTCGTTGTGTTGTATTGTCCTTTTCATTTAGTTCCAGGAATACTTTTTTTCTTTCTTAATTTCTCCTTTGATCCATTCATGATTCAGGAGTGTGTTGTTTAATATCCCTATGTTCATGTGGTTCCTAGAGCTTCTTCTGGTATTGATTTTAAGCTTTATTGCATTGTGAGATTGGTGTGATAGAATGCATAGAATTATTTCAATATTTTTGTATTTGTTGGGTTTTGTTTTGTGTCCCAGTGTATGGTCGATTTTGGAGAAAGTTCCATGGGGCACTGAATAGAAAGTATATTCTTTGGTGCTTGAGTGGACTATTTGGTAGATGTCTGTTAGGTCCATTTGATATATGATATTGTTTAATTCAAATGTCTCTCTGTTAATTCTCTACCCTGTTGACCTACCTAATGGTGACAATGGGGTATTGAAGTCCCCTACTATTAATGAGTTGTGATTAATCTGGGTCTTAAAGGCCTGTAGTACTGTGTTTATGAAGTTGGGTGCACCAGAGTTTGGTGAATATATGTTCCTGATTGTAATATCTCTTTTGGTTTATTGTTCCTTTGATCAGAATGAAGTGGCCCTCTTTTACTCTTCTAATTAATTTTAGTTTAAAGTCTATTTTATCAGATATTAGCATTGCAATACCTGCTTTTTTCTTAGTACAATTTGCTTAGTATATTTTTTTTTTCATCCTTTCACCTTAAGGTAGTGCCTGTCCTGAAAGTGAGATGAGTTTCTGGCAGACAAAAAAATGGGTTTTGTTTCTTTATCCATTCAATTAGTCTGTGTTTTTGACTGGGGAGTTTAGTCCATTGATATTTAAAGTTATTAATGAAATATGTGTATTTATTCCTGACATTTTTATTTCTGTTCACATTCTTGAAATAGCTGTGCATTTCCACAGTTATACCTTCATAGAATTTCTTTCCGTAACCCTTTGTGTAGAGTTGTTCCTTTCTTCAGCTCTTTGTATTGCTTCAATAACTCTCAGAAGGACTTGTTTTGTGGACATGAATTCTTTCAGCTGATTTTTGTCATGAAAGGTTTTTCTTTCCTCTTTCACTATGCTAGACATTTTGGCTGGGTAAATTATTCTGGGTTGGTACCTGTGGTCATTTAGAACTGGGAACTGGGAATACTTTGATCCAGGCACTTCTGGCTTTCATAGTTTTTACTGAAAAGTCAGCTGTAATCCTGATGGGTTTCCTTTTAAACAACACGAAATCTATTAGACATCAACATAAAATGTGATATTGTAAAATCCTTAAGAGAACCATATATGAAAACCCTTTTGAATACTGAAAATTTACTTTCTTTTCATAGTACACCAAAAGCATAGACAAGCATGGCACCAGTAAACTAAAACTGTATAGTTGTTGCATGGCAAAAGGGAATCAAATGATTTAAGAGGCTAAAATCAATAAATATCAATGAAACAAAAATCAAACTCAAAATGAAACATGACCCTGTTCCTCCTAGGATTCATTATGTCAAAAAGACAAAGAGAACTGTCGATAAGAATATCAATTATTTTGTGCAGCCATTATGGAAAATGATATTTAAGTTTTCTAAGTATTAAAATAGAACCACCATAAGACCCAATATTCAAACTTGTGATCATATATATATATATATATCAGAAATAAAATATTCATATTGAATATATATCTACATAGCCCTATTCATTTTAATATAATTCATAAGAGTCAAGATAATGAAATAATCTGTCTACTGAGCTTTGATTGATGAAGAAAATATGATATACACATACAGAAACAAAACACAGAAAAATGTATTTTTTGGTGTTAACAATGAAGAAAATTCTTAATTTGTAATGCCACGGGCAATCCTGGAAGACACTATTCTACATGAAGAATCATTTTTTGTAAAATCTTACAGGTAGTTACAGATTCAATGCAATTGCAATCAAAATTCAAATGCCGTTATTCAAACACATAATAAAATCCAAACAGTTTATATGAAGGTACAAAAGTCCAAAAGTTCTCAAATCAATCCAGAACAAAAAGAATACTGCAGGAGGTATCACTACATATGATTTCAAATTAGTCCGCCCAGATATTGTTCCCATTCCCTTCTTGGACCTAGGTCCCCTGCTGTTCGCCCTGCCTTAGACCTCTGCCTAGAAAGCCAGATTTCCTCCCACTACATAACGATGTCTCTGCTCTGGGGCAGTTACATTCTACCTTCTCTAGGACTCACAGTTCACATTGAACATGCTTAACTGTTTACATCTTCCCCACACTGTCTCCATCCCCACCTTTGGCCTAGCGTCCCTCCTGATCATCCTGCCTGAATAATCTGGACTAGCCTGCCAGAACCTGGCTTAAGATCCCCATAGTCTCCAATTGGGTCCAGGACTGTTGGCACTGCTGGAGATCTCTTGACTATATAGCCTAGAATAATCCTGTCCCACCAAAAAAAAAGTTCAAATTGAGACCCTAAAGCACAGTCCAGGAAACTATTCATACCAGACCAGAAAGCAACCAGGCTACATCAACTATATCAACAGAATCAAATTCAACTAAACACAGGCAGGCTAAGATTTCATGTAAGGCACATAACCAACAAAAGAAATCTACATGCCTAGGCTACAGTGCAAAAGCACAAATAGTATAAAAAGCCAAGAGAATATGAAACCTACCAAATCTACCAGTCCCACAGAAGTGTATAATAATGAGAATTACTGGGAGGAAACTCAGGACTCAGAATTTAAAGGAGCAATCATAAACATGATCAAAGAATTCAACCACTTTAAAGAACACATAACTCAAAGTCCTCAGCTTGTAGGAATAAATTCATGACTGATGCACAAGAAAATATGAATATATGGCTGAATTAAATAACAAAGACAATCCAGAACTTGAAAAGTGAATTTATGAGGGACATAGAAATATTGAAGACAGCTCCAGCCAAAATGAGGTAAGAACTGAAAAACTCAATGAGCCAATTTAAAATGATAGGAGAAACTCTTACCAGCAGAGGGAATCAAATGGAAAATAGGATATAAAGACTGGACAATAGGGGCTGGAGAGATGGTTCAATGGTTAAGAACACTTGCTGTTCTTTCAGAGGACCCAGATTCAATTCCCAGCACCAAATGGCAGTTAACAGCCATCTGTAATTCCAATTCCAGTGGTATCTGCCACCTTCTTCTGGCCTCTATGGGGCAAAGCATGCATGTAGTACACTTCTATACATTCAAGAAAACATCCATAAAATAAAATAATAAATAAAATATTAAAAAATAAAGACAAAAAAAGTTTAAAATTTGGACTACTCCAGCAAATAATATGAAAAATAAAACATAGAAATGTAATACACAAAACTTAAAAGCATAGAAATGTAATACACAAAAAATGTGAGACACAATGAAAAGACCAAATCTATGCATCATTGGTGTAAAGGAAGATGAAAATGAGGTCAATGGCACTGACTAGATCTTCAACATGATTATAGACAAAAACGTCCCTAAATTAAGGAAAGACATACCTATACGGATACAAGAAGGGCATAGAATACCAAATAGACATTATGGAACAGAAACTCCCCATGGTATATCATAGCAAAAACATTAAATATACAGAACCAAGAGATGCTACTGAAAGCTGCAAGGGAAAAAAAGTCACATATAAAGTAATATCCTTCAAAATTACAGCTGACTTTTCAAAGTAAACTATAAAAGCCAAGAGAGCCTGGATCAAAGAATTTCAAGTTCTAAATGACCGTAGATGCCAATCTAAAACATTTTACCCAGCAAAACTTTCTATCATAGTTAAATGGGAAAGAAAAATCTTCCATGGTGAAATAGGCTGAAAGAAGTCATGTCTACCAAAACATCTCGCCAAAGAATATTAGAAGCAATTGAAGGAACTGAACAAAGAAATGATCATATTCCAGATATTCCAGAAAGGAGATAAATGAAGATATAAAGTACAGAAACACAAAAGACTAAGAACACAAACAGAAAATAAAATTAGAGTAACAAATACACACTTTTCAATAACAATTCTAAATACCAATATCATCATATCCCCATTCAAAAGACGCAGGCTAGTTCAGTAGATTAAGAAACAAAATCCACCTACTTGTTGTCTTCAAGAAACTCAACTTACCTCTAAAGATAGGCACTACCTTAAGCTGAAAGGATGGGAAAAATATTCCAAGCAAATGCCACTAAGAAACAACCCGAAGTTGCTATTCTAATATCTGGAAAAATATGCTTCAAGTTATAAATAGTCAGAAGAGATAAAGGAAGTCACTGCATTTGTACCAAGGGAATAATGGACAAGGAGAAATGACAATCATGAGCATATGTATCAAACATTTGTGCACCCAATTTCATAAAAACATTGTTACCTGACATCAAGACACAGATTAGCCCCAACTCAGAAACAATACATGATTAAACTCCAGTTTCTCCAGGTGTCAGTTAATTTGGGCAAAGAATACACAGAGAAACATGTGAATTAAAAGATATCATACATCAAATGAACCTAAATGCCTTCTACAGAATATTAAACCCAAGCACCAAAAGCATGAAACACATTCTACTCATAAGGCCACAGATGTTTCTCTAAAATAGACCACATACTGGGGCAAAAAACAAGCCTAAAAAATACAAAAAAGGAAAGAAATGATTACATGTATTCTATCAGACCACAATGCAATGAAGCTTAAAATCAACAGCAAAAGAAACTCTACTAACTACACAAACATGTGGAGATTAAACAACACATTCCCGAATGATTAAACCATCAAAGGAAAAAAAAAATCAAGAAATAAATATATCCCTAGAATAACATGAAAATGATGACACAACATTGCAAAACCTCTAGGACACATTAAAAACCATCCTAAAAGGTGAATTTATAGCTCTAAGTGCCTACTTTAAAAATCAGAAAGATGCATTCATATTCTTTCTACCCCTTCTTCCTCTTCCACTATGTTCTGAGAGCCTTTGGTGTAAAGGTTCATTGTAAATGTGTTACTTAGGGCTGAGCATCTCACAGAAACTTATTTTCTGTGTTTGATCAGTTGTAAAACTCTGTAATAGCCTCTATCTGTTGTAAAAAGAAACTGATGAGTGGTGAGAGTTATATTTTTCTGCAATTATAAGTATACATATTTAGCATATAATAAGTAAGTACATTTGTCTAGGCATGTGACAGAGGTAAGGTTTCTCTAGGATCTATGACCTCTCCACCCATATGTATTTGGCTATGTTTACAGCACCGCATCTCCTCTCATTGACTGGACTTTAAATCCAATGAAATACCCCAGTTAGTATGGCTAAGAACAAGAAAACGAATGACACCAAATGATAGCAGGATGCAGGAAAAGGTGAGCCCTCATTCATTATTGGTGGGTTTGCAAATTAGTGCAGCACCTATGGAAATCAGTGTGGAGAGCTGTTAAAAAATTAAACACCATATATAATCCAGGTATACTACTCTTTAGCATATAGGCAGAGGAGTTGATGTTTACTACAGAAATACTTGTCTGGCTATGTTTATTACTACTCTTTTCATTATGTTAGGAAATGGAAACAAACTAAATGCTCCTCAATCATTGAATGGATGAAGTTAATGTGGTATATTAAAACAATGGAGTTCTACTCAGCAATAAAAAAAAGCATGAAATTTTGAAATTCGAAGGTAAATGAATGGAACTAAACTATTAAGAAAAGCAAGGGATGCAAAACGAAACAAAACCAAAAAAAAAAAAAAAGAGAAAAATAAAAACCATTTGACTCATGTTCTTTCTCATTTGTGGAGCCTAGCTCCAAATCTGTAGATCTAAGTATATATCTTGATGTAACTCAGGAGCCAGGAAAAAGGGAAACAATCATCAAGGTCAAGGGGAAGATGGAACTCAAGAGAGCTAGGTATTAAGAGACAAGGTCTATTCAGAGATAAATGGGGAAAATTGAAGTACTTAACCTGGAGAAGGAGTAGGAAGAGCTTTATGGGAGGGAGAGAGAGGAAAGAGAGATAAATAATGTTTAGGTGGTATGAGAAGCCAGAGGGAAGTGTAGTCAGCCTACTGAAAAATACTTAGATAGGACATACATGATTCAATGATTATAGCCTAAGGCTATTTAACAAAATTCATAGGGTAAGGCGAGGGAAAACTCATTTCAAATTGTTGGTGAAGGTAGTCCAGGGGCTCCTAAAATAATATAAACTATTGCCACAGACCTTGATTGTCTCCCAGATCTTGAAGGTAAGACCCTATTGCAGAAGACATGGAGCAGTTGTGCAAGAACTGACTCAGAAGCCTCGTCTCTGAAGACTAGCTTTCACAGCATCAGAAGATATCATGTAACTTGCCATGGGAGAAAAAGAGTCAATGATCCAACTCCAGCTATAAAGCTTACAAACCACAGCAATGATCAGCTAAGCAAATTATCTTTACTGATGCAGCAGTGGTACTTTTCTCATGGGGTAATCAACAACTGTCTAATTAGATTTATGGTCCACTCTGTAGAAGGGAAATATTCATGTGAGATAGTGTAAACATAACCAAGGAAACATGGTTGGACACGTCATAGACCCTGGAGAACTTACTTCTGTCATTTCCCTAGGTCAATGTAAATTCTCACTGTATTTTTTTTTTTAGTAAACCTTTTATTTATTTATTTATTTATTTATTTATTTATTTATTTTATGTCTATGGGTGTACTGCCTGCATGCATGTGAGATGTGAGTGTACCCATGCTGTGCTATGTCACAGAGATCAGAAGAGGGCTTCGGAGTCTCCTGGAACTGGAGTTAAGAATGGTTCATAGCTGCCAAGTGGGTGCTGGTGTCGGGACTCAGGTTTGCTTTGCTTAGCAGGGGGAACTGCTGGCTTTGGGGCAGAGGGTTTGATCGGTGATAAGAGTCATAAACTCTGGGACCTGTGTCTTCTCAACAGGATGATTTATTTTACAATTCAGATGATTTTTACACATCCCAAGGAACTAGCAGTCACGTGGGATATGGCAGCCACATACAAAGATTTAGGTTACAAAGAAACAGGACATTTAGTCTGTTAGTTGGCGCAAGAAGAATTCTTAAACTTTTACTCAAGGTTATCAATGTCCATCCAATAATTTATTGGCCACAATGTTTTCTTTCTTAGAGCTAAAAGCATGGTGAACTTTTAGCTTTTAGCTCAGGAGTAAACCTTTAACGTGGCCTAATCTCTTAGCCAGGGATAGCTGAATTATTTGTTCAGGACAAGAAGATGAGCTAAGGGTTGTTGACCAAGACGCTTTCCCACAGAGCAGGGAGCCTGCACTTATAAGCAGGCCACTTTCTCCTGCCAGTCTGGCAGTGTTCTGCAAGACGGTGATTATCAGAGGTACTATTTTCAGTGCCCCTCCCTTTAGCAGAGAATACAGCCTGGATCTATAAGTTTTAGGCTCACCTCACCCTAGGACCTGGCATCCTGGTTTCCTACATCTCCTCCCTTTTTGTTTTTTAAAATAAGAAGGAAGTGGTCATAGAGGCCACAGTATTATTAGTCAAAATTATAACACAGCACATAACTATTGGAGCTCCCATAAGAAGTATTCCAATCAGTATTGGGCCCAAGGATGGAGTAAGCCATTGGAGCCATTTGGCCAAGGTATAGAAAATTTAGACATCTTATTACTTTCCTTTTGTAAATATTAATCTGTTGGTCTATAGTATGAAAAATCAGACAAATTAAAACAACATATTCCTAGAAATTGATCACATCCCATGTGATTTCTTTTAACAATAGATAGTCTATAGTAGCTCTATTTTGTAGTACAGCAGTTCTTAGTTCTCCCATTTCCTGATTAATTTTTCCTAGTACTTTTGCAGTTATATTTGCTGTTTTACTAGTTAGGCAGTGAGTTTAGATATCTCATTTTGTAATCCAGTTACCAAACCAGGTACGGGGAGTAAAAAGACAGAACTAACAGCTACAGCTTTTGGGTCAAGTAGCTTGAGAGAATCATCACAGTCTTCAGGTAAAGATCTATGCATTCTTATATCCTTTGTCCATCCTTTTCCATATGATGGGTCCAGGTGGCCATGCACAGTTTTGACTAATCTTGATCCTAAACTAGGTACACCATTAACATTAGTATTGATGACACACATTTCAGCTTTTACGCTATTCACGGTCAGTATAGTTTGAACACAGATGAGAATAACTTCAAGTTCAGAGATATCTTGGCCCTGGTGTTGTCCCAGCTCCTGGGCATTGTTCATCATGTTCTTAATCATTCCCCAGGTCCAGCAGGCTGAGTCTTCTTCTGGTGAGGGTCTCCTTTTCCTCTTCCCCAGGGTCAGTGCAGCCATATTTGCTGTGGGGGCTTCAGTTGAGTCGTCTGACATATTTGAGTGGCACCCATGGGGGAGTTCACTTTCTGGAAAGACACAAGCACATCTTCATCCCATTGTTAGTAGAGGTGCTGGAGTTTTGCTCCACAGTCCTGACTCAGGGTCCCTCCAAAGTACTTGTGGCAGGGGCTGTGGGACAGTCAGTCCCTGCCAGTGCTTGGCCATTGGAGAAATTCCTTGATCATTTAGTGTAAAAAAATTTAAAGTTAGTAGAGATCTGTGTAATAAGAAATGAGGATTCTGTACTGTTATCCCAGGTATAGGTGATTCCCTGGTTTGTATTTTAATTATTTGATCTTTGAGGCATTTGTGTTGTCTCTCTATTATTGCTTGTCCTGTGGGGTTATAAGGAATGCCAGTGGTATGTCAAATACCCCAAGTTTTGCAAAATTGTTGAAAATTTTACTAGTATAGGAGGGCCCATTATCTGTTTTTATTTTATGAGGTATTTCTAAAATTGAAAATGTTTGAATAGGATGTTTAATTACATTGTTTATTTTTTTTATGTATGAGCTGTGGCATTTAAAGCCAAGGAATAAGTATTTACTGTACAGTGGACATATTTAAGTTTTCTAAATTTAGTTATATGAGTTATATCAGTTTGCCAGATCATATTAGGCCGTAGGCCACGAGGATTGACTCCAGTCATGGGACCTAAAGGAAGAAGTGGCACACAGTGAGGATATTGTTTAACTGTAATTTTAGCTTGATCCTTAGTAAGGCAGGGATATAAAGCTTTTAACATTTTTGCTGTCTGGTGAAGGAGTTGGTGACTGCATAAAGGAGTCATAACATTTACTTGTTTAGTTAGGTTATCTGTTTGTTGATTTAAGGAAGCTAACAGACCAGGTAATCCAGTATGGGAGTGTATATGAGTCATAAAAATGAGTGTTCTCTTTGGCGAATTGTAGTCCTCAGAAATAAGAATAACATCCCAATTGGTTCTCCTGGTTTATGTTGTAAAAATGCTGTTTCTAGTTTTAGGAGTGCCTGGGCAGCATATTCCGAATCTGTGTAGATATTTAAAGGTTGAGGAAAAACCATGGAGCTCTGGAGGATAGCATAAAGTTCTGAATACTGGGCAGAAGGAGTAACAGGCATTTCCCAAGAAATGCTTTGTTTCGTTTAACGTTGGTATAAAATAGCTACACCCTTGATGTCTGCTCCTGGGAGAGGAGAGTCTGAAGTAATAGTGGGAAAGATAAACTTACTAATTGAAATAATTTTAAAAATTTCCAGGAGGGATAATGAATGCTAATATCTCCAGCATAGTTTGAATGAATGCCAATATCTCCTCAGCATAGTGCAAGGGCAAGTTGCCATGAAGGGGAAATTGAAGCTACATAATCATTTTTTTTTCCAAGTAAGGGATAAAATTATTTTATCAAGGTCTTTCCCAAAAACATGAAGAGTCCGTAAAAGGGCTCTGTGAATTTAAAGAATTATCATAGAATAATAAGTTGTTATTTTTTATTAAGATGATGAGGGAGGCGAATAAATTCTAATGGACAATTAGGCTCTTGAAATATAATAGCTAATGGTTGTTCTATATTTGGAAATATAAGAATTTGAATATCCTTTTGAGGATTAACTCTACTCTTATTTGATGAAGGGCTTTATTTACCAGTGTTAAGGCTTGTTTAGCATCTGTACTTAAATATCTAAGAGAGTTAGGATCTGAGTCCCCTTTGAATAGACAGAAAAGAAGACTTAATTGTATGGTAGTAAGATGAAGAGAAGGCCTACACCAGTTTAAGTGTCCCATAAAGTTTTGTAATTGATTTAAAATATAAGGATCTGGCAACTTTATTTTTGGGGTGGTAGGGTATAATTGATTATCTAAGATGATATATCCCAAATAAGTATAAGGCCCATGTTTTTGAATTTTTTCTGAGGAAATATAAAATCCATATTTTGTTAAAATAGTCATTAATTTAGTAAGTATAACTTCTGAAAGTTGAATAGAAGGGTGAGTACGGAGAATATCATCCATATAATGAACAACAAGAACAGTAGGGAAGTTCTTTTGTATTGGACTAATTATTTTACACACATAAAATTGGCATATAGTAGGACTATTTTTCATTCCCTGAGGTAGGACTTTCCATTGATATCTCTACGTGGGTACAGAGTGATTATTGACAGGGATAGTGAAAGCAAAATGCTCCCTATCCTCAGGATGTAAAGGAATAGAAAAGAAATAGTCTTTTATATCAATTATTATAATAGCATGTCCTGCAAACACAGCTGCAGGAGATGGAAGGCCAGGCTGTAGTGATCCCATTTTTTTCATAGTTGCACTTTCTTAAGTCTTGTAAAAATCTCCATTTTCCATGAGTTTTCTTTTGTATTGCAAATATAGGTGTGTTCCAGGGGCTGTTAGAGGGCTCTAAGTGCCCTTTATCTAATTGTTTCTGTATAAGACCCTGTAAATGAGGTAATTTATTACTAGAAATAGGCCATTGGTCTACCCAGACAGGGTCATCAGTTAGCCATTTGAGTTTTATGGGCTCAAGTGGCAGAGAAATGCCCTTTAGAATTGGGGGTGTTGAATAAAAGGATTATTAACAATATAAGACTGTTCTGAGGTATAGTCAGAATTTTTGGTCCAGGCTGAGGAGAGAGACACCTGTAATTGTCCTAGCACATCTCTTCCCCAGAGACTAGTGTTAATACCTGTGGTGATAAATGGCTGAAAAGTTCCACAGACCCCATCCGGGTCTTCTCACTGTAGGGGATGGAGAGACTGTAGTGAGGAAATTGTTCCTCCTACCCCCCCAGGGGGGGCTTTTTTGTGGGCCAGTCCTCATGTCTAATAATTTGTTGATCAGCCCCTGCATCTAACAGACCTCTTATAGAAATTCCCTGTACTATTAGGGTCATTGTAGGCTTAAGGTCAGAAGTTACAGGGCGAGTCCATAATGCCCAGGGGGTGTTTACTTCCACTGAGGCTGTTGACCCTCTTGGTTATGGGGCTGAGGGCTGCCCCATCTCTCATTTAAAGTTTTGTTATTTTTTTACTGAAGTTAGAATGGTAATCTCTAGCCCAATGGAAACCTTTTTGACATTTAGGGCATTTTTTATTTGGTTTAGGTCTCGAGCCTGAAGGTGGGGGAATCAGGTATAGGCTTGCAATCTATGAGAGGGCATTGTCTCACAAACTGACCCATTTTTCCACATTTAAAGAATGGATCTTTCATTTGGGGAGCAAAAGCTTCTGCCAATGCAGTTGCCATCATGCTAACCTGTGCTGAAACTGTGCCTGAGTCCTGAGTAGCTGTTACCCAGGAAGACAAATCATGATTTTTTACTGGAGCAATCGCTGCTTTACATTCTTGAGTTGAGCCATCATAAGCAAACTCTTTTATTAAAATTTGGGTGGCTTCTGTGTGAGAAACCGTAGCCTCTACTGCTCACCAGACCCTAGCTAAGAATTCAGCCCCTTGCTCCTGTGGTTTTTGTTTAAGATCAGCTGAGCTAGCTCTCACTGTCTCACCATCCAGTTTGGATCTCGAGGCTCTCAAGGCACAGAGGCACACCTGATCAAAATATTGAGTCGGTAAAACCTTTTGTGCCTCAGCATCAGCATATTGACCTTCACCCTTAAGCATGTCAGCTGTCACATCAACATTAGCTTGAGATTTCTTGCTGCCTGTGCAGTGCACTCATCATAGTATACAGACTTAAAAAGGAGCCATTGTCCCAGGGACAGGGCAGCCTGGGCAAAGTGTTTAAAGTCCCAAGCAGTGACTAATTTATGGCTAAAATGATCAAAGATGGCCATGGTAAAAGGACCATGCATACCATTTTCTATTACCACCTTGCACATTGCTTTCAGCGTTTCAAAGCCAAAAGGACTATGCATTCTAAGTTCAGGGTTGTCAGCTGCCACATAGCCAGCTGAAATGTGAACTGGAAAGAACTGAGGGGATGGATATGGCAAGGGAGCCAGAGGTTCTCTAGAGAAAGTGTCTCCTGTGAACAGATTTTGAAACATGGGAAGGAGAGATTCAGGGTCAGAAGCAGAGGGCAAAGTATAAGAAACATATGCCATGGGAAATGCCAAGGGAGAAGGAGACATGGGGAGAGATCCCAAAGTGGGGGCCAACTCCCCCTCTTTAACAGAATTAGAGGCAGGTGGTTGCATTCCCAGAGGCTGTGCCACAGCAGGAGGGAGTGCTGGCAGTTTCACAGCACCAGAGGAGCTGCTGGCAGCTGACTAGCAGCCTGAGAAGGTTCCTGCTGTTGGGCTGTTGTGGAAAGAGTACTGGCAGTGGGAGGGAGCAGAGGTGGAGGTGGCTGGGCCTCAGGGGGAAGGAGTTCCTCTTCTATTTGGAGACACTGGCAAAGAGCAAACCAGAGAGGGAAATAGAAGACAGGAACAGTCTTTCCCTGCTTTTGATAATTCTGTACATTGTCTCTTACTCTTTTCCAAGATTCCAAGTCAATAGTTCCCATAGCAGGAAACAAATGATTACATTCTATAGTAATATTTAAAGAGGCCTTAATCTGAGTTTTTGTACATTTAATTCCTCTAGACTTTAGCATGAATTTAAGAATAGATTGGAAGTGACAAGGGGATCCGATCAGCCGAAGGGGGGAGAATTGATCTGTCTGCAGTGAAGCAGAGGTCCAAGAGTGTCCCTGTTCAGGCACCAGTTGTTGGGACTCAGGTTTGCTTTGCTTAACGGGGGACTTGCTGGCTTTGGGGCAGAGGGTCTGATCTGCAATAGAGTCATAAACTCTGGGACCTGTGTCTCCCAACAGGATGATTTATTTTATAATTCAGATGGTTTTTATACATCCTAAGGAACTACCAGTCACGTGGGATATGGCATTCACATACAAAGATTTAGGGTACAAAGAAACAGGACATTTAGTCTGTTAGTTGCCACCAGAAGGATTCTTAAACTTTTAGTTAAGGTTATCAATGCCCATCCAGTAATTTATTGGCCACAGTGTTTTCTTTCTTAGAGCTAAAAGCATGGTGAACTTTTAGCTTTTAGCTCAGGAGTTAACTTTTAACCTGGCCTAATCTCTTAGCCAGGGATAGCTGAGTTCTTTGTTTAGGACAAGGAGAGGAGCTAATGGTTATTGACCAAGACACTTTCCCACAGAGCAGGGAGCCTGCACTTTTATGACTGGGCCTGCTTCCTCCTGTCAGCCTAGCAGTGTTCTCCAAGGCAGGAATTATCAGAGCCACTGTTTTCAGTGCCCCTCCCTTTAGAAGAGAGTACAGCCTGGACCTATAAGTTTTAGGCTCACCTTACCCTAGGGCCTGGCATCCTGGTTTCCTACATGCTGGGAATCAAACCTGGGTCCTCTGTGATGTGTACCTCTTACTACTCAACAAAAAAGCTGCTTTTGCAGGAGAGACTATTATAAAATTCCAAAATAGGTCAAATGTAGAGATTAAATGGCTTGGGGGCTATATTAGCTACTTTTCTGTTGCTGTGATAGGAACATAGGCCAAAACAACTTATAGAAGGAAGAGTTTATTTAGTTTACATTTCCAAAGGGGTCCATCACTGCAGGGAGGCGTGGTGGTACAGGTGGCTGGGGAGGAGCAGAAGCTAAGTGCTCCCATCTTCAAGTAGGCACAGGAAGAGAGAGAGCAACTCAAGATCTGGCAAGGCTTAAGAACTCTCTAAGCCTTTTCCCTTAGTGATGTGCTTCCTCCAGCATGGCCACACCTTCTAAGACTTCCCAAAACAGGGCCATCAACTGGGGACAAAATGTCCAAATAACTGGAGTCTATGGGGGACATTGTCATTCAAACCACCACAGAGGACCACACCTAGGTGATACATTTATTGTGCTACTTCTACACCTAAGAAGTACTGTAAGAGCCAAAGGAACAAGGCACCTTCTGCTAGTTAATGCACTTGGGACATGATAGAGACATTATATCAATGAAATCTCCACAATATAGTAATCTAACTATATCTACATACTGACAAAAACAGCTGGACGATATAGGCCTAAGGCATTCAATGGATGCTGGGGGAGTTGGGGGAGGGATAGTTTGCTAGAGGAACTATCTTCCTGAGAGGTTATTTAACTAAGCACCATTAAATGGACTCAGTGCATTTTATACATGTGTGTGTGTGTGTGTGTGTGTGTGTGTGTGTGTGTATGTTTATGTAACAATGATAAAGAAAGAAGAGGTCAAGAAATGAAGAGGGAGTTGGGGGAAAACGGAAATTAGAGGGAGACTGGGGGATAAACATACTAGGAAAAATAATAGAAATATAATTCTCATGTATGAACTTTTCAAAAATAAAATATAAAAATAAATATATATATTTTAAAATGAAAAAGAATAAAGAAAAATTATAAGGCATTTACCTTAATTCTTATTTGCTTTAAAATTTCTCTTTTAAAATATATTACTTTATGTATTAGTTTACGTGTGCGTGTGCACACACATGTCCACTTTAGCCACATACATCTGTAGCAATCAACAAACAACTAATGGAGTCAGTTCTTTCTTTCTACCATGTAGGACCAGAAGATGAAATTCAAGTTATTAGGCTTGGCATTAGGCATCTTCAAATTCTGAACTATTTTACAAACTAAAATTATCTTTTTTAGGAATATATCTTCTACGTACAGCACGCTTGATTGTGGGTTACTTTGTTTTACCATCTTGAAGGTCTTATTTTATCTGATTTTCATTTTTGTCTAACAAGGCATGTGTTATTCTATTTTGATATTTAGATGATCTTTTGTCCATCTTGTTAATTTTTTTCCAGTCTCCACATTCACACAGACATAAATAAACAGATAAATACAAAATTTAGGTAATTTTGTTTCAGTGTGAGTATTTATCTATGAAATACTGAGGCACATTTATCCTTGTGTTTATTTTATTTTAGTTCTATCCTATTTAATAATAGTTCATGAACCTATGCATTTTATCTCTCTAAAAATTTCTAGCATACGTGCCTTAACCTATTGCTCTTGTGCCAGTGAGTTATTCTTTTGCAATTTCAATTTGATGAGTTACATATTTTCATTAATGCTTCTGTGTCTCAACCATACATGTATTCCATTTTCCACTTTCTTGTCTTTTGCAACTTCACCCTGCGTATTTATTTAGTTTCTCAGTTATAGCAAGTTCAATAGCTTTTTTTAGCTTTCTAAGATTTGATAAATCAATATTATTGAATTATTATGAAAACTAATTTTGGCTTTTAAACTGTTCACTTATTTTTCAGAGGCTTAATGTATCCATGGTAGTGTTCAGAAATATTGTTTATTCTTCTGGCATATTTAGTGCAGTTATTTTAAAAGTTGCTAAAATGTGTCCAGTACTTTTTTCTCTAAAGTGTATTAGTTACATATATTATGGTGCAGTAAATCACCAATTTACTGTTGGTAAAATATTATCGGCTCACCTAATGTGTGATCATTTTAATAAAATACTGAAACATTTTCTGACCAGATTCCACTTTGCCCATATTTTAATGCTATATATAAAAATATTAGTAATCACCAATCCACCACTGGAATAAAAAACTACAGTCACTAAACATAAGCTCAGTTGTGCTGTAGTAATAAATTCTATGATATAAATGACTGAAACAATAAAATTTGTATCTCCCTCATATGTAGATTTCTGCTAAATGGGGCTTGACCCTTATTATCTTCAACCATAGGACAATCCTTACACACCAAGGACCAAATAATATTGTGTCAATTGATGTGACTTTGAGATAACTAACACTGAAAAATTACGTATTAACTCTTAAAACTTCTTCTTGGAAATTGCACATACACTTCCACTGATAGTGACTAAAAACATCACTTTTATCAGGAAATTTACAAGTTCAATCATATTTTCTGCCCAGACACTACCAAAGTGGAATAGTTTGAATACACTAATTTCTATTTGAAGAATTTTGCTATGTAGATCTGCAAAGCACATTCACATTCTTGGACATGCTTGCACATAATTTCATAAAGATACTGGAATATATAAATTTAATGGTATCATCTAACATGAAATCAATTACTCCTTGCTGAAGATTTCAGCCAGTCTTGTACGTGTTAGAAGGAAGCTACTACTGAACCATGTGCCCAGCCCTTGTAATATTTTGGTTTTAAGTGCTATTTAGCATCTCAGATCAAAAACAATCATCTGGAAGACCCTCTGAGAGCAAGTAAAAAAGTTATAATACATACATACATATCTACATTAATGGAATGTGTAATCATTCATTGTTATCTATTTTCATGGAGCAGGAAAGTATCCTAAAAGAGGCACCCTATAACAGAGATTCATGCTTATATGTTGCTAACATTGCAAGCATTATTTGTGCCTTGAAGTGTATTTATTCATTAAATGTAGGCTGAAAATGAAGTCTAAAATAGGAGCAGAGGCTTTCTATCAGAAAGTAAAGACAGATCAATAGAAAGATCAATAGAAATCTTCACTGTTTCATACCCTGAGGAAATACAATTTTAAAAACGAAATCACAGTAAAATTAGCTTTTTGCTGATTTTGCATTTGAAACTTTGATTCAGTCTTATATGTGTCTTTATTAATGGTAAGATCAAATCTTTAAAACACTGGAGGAAAAAGTCATGTTTTCTGTGTTTTTACCATGCAGAGCAACAGAAAATTGAGTTCATAATTTGCACACTGAGAAGCCTACTAAGGACCCTATGATAAGCAAACCCAGGTTGGTAAGGGGGAGTGAGGTCAAAAAGAGCTTGTAAGCAATACAACTAAGCCCCAATCACAGCAGCTTCCTAAATGATTACACTTTGTATTTCTACAAAAGACAAGATGGAAAGTTTCTCCCAAGAATATCAATATCATAAGTAAACTCAGTTTATAATGTATAATTTCATGTGAAAATCTCTAAATATTCTGAGACAAGAGTGAAAACAGAGTGGAGAGAAGCCTACACATTTATTGATGTTATTTAAAATATATTGAATTATATTGTTTTTCATACAATCATGAAAATAAATTCTAGATGGTAATGATAATTTCTATGTATACGAGTGTTTTGCCTTCATGTATGCAAGTGCACCACATGTATGAAATGCATACAGAGGCCTAATAGGCCATTGGATCTCTTGGAACTGGAGTTATAGATGGCTGTTAACTGACATGCCAGTGCGGGGAACCAAAAATGGGTCCTCTGCAAGAGCAGTTAGTGTTCTTAACCCCTGATCCCTCCTCCAGATCTGGTAATTGTGAGTTTTAAGAAGTTAATATGCTTAATAGACTTGACAGGGCAGAAGAGAAAATGTAAGAATCAAAAAGAGGTGGTGATTCTAGAAAAGTAGACAAAACTGATAGAATATTTTATTAAGAAATCCAAAAATGTCATCAAACACAGTGTAAATTTCTACTAAATATTTGTTGCTGAATAGTAGGGAGGATGATAACAAATGCCTTAGATAAAAATTCAGGATAGCATAAGCTATTTATACTATTTTAAAACACAGCTATAGATTTATTAACTAAAATGCAGAAAGGAGGAGATTCAAACATAAAAACAAGCATACTCAGATTCTGAGAACTTTGTCGAATTTGTCAACCCAAAGTTTGTAACTAAGAAAACACAGCTGTTCTACTTGAAGTTACATAAAGGTTCCTCTTTATCACAAACAAAATGCTTCCTGTGGAAAAATGTGGCCCTCCTTATTTGGTTCATATGTAATGTATTATAAAATAAATAAAATTCTGTGACAATAAATAACTCATCAAGAGAATTCATTTAGATTTGAAACTCCAACCATACAATCAGAATTTTTTAAATCTTTACAATATTTATTTCTATGAATATTTGTCCTGTTTTGTAGTTTGTTTTATACATTCCTGCATATATATAGATCTATATTTCAAGCGCATCCATACATTGCTTAATGAGAATTCAGTCTGAGAAATGTGTCATTCTACTCTGTTGTGTGAATATTGGGGTGTACAAAGATAAACTAGATATTATACAACAATTGGTAGACATGGCTTCTTGATGAAAATAAATACATATCCACAAAAGGTATGTGTTATTGTTATTAAATGTTTAATATTCTATATAACTATGTGTTGCTTTGAACTGGCAGCCCAGTAAGTTTCTTTATCCTTGATTACTATAAATGTATGAGAAATATATTATTTTACAGTAGCTACATGACTACTGGTAATTTCTCAGATCCCTTTTAATCTTATGGATCCACTCTCCTATTGAGTAGCACACAGTTGTCCATTGATTAGTGACTACTTGAAATGAAAAGCAAAATACCTTTGAACTGATTTTCAATAGAAGCAATTTTTTGTTTAATTATTCTTACTTGTTAATGAAACTCTTTTAAAAAATATGTCACTGTTGGAGAAAACATTCTTTTGTAGCTTGAGATAGTTGTGAATTGATTATAAAACAAAAGCCCTGGAAGCAACTTGGAAATTAGAAACAAATAATAAATAATGATTATTTATATAGAAATAGTATGTTTTTATTTTATTTATTCTCTTGATGTCATATAAAGATGAATATTAAAAATAAATATTAAATCTGCACTTTAAATATATATTATTTTAGTATACCTCTCACAGTTTTAGCAATAATAACAGATGTAAGTTCTGTGATTATATCAGAACACTATCTCAAATTTATATACTTATAAATTTGGTAATGGAATCTAACAACATGAAGAGGTCTTACAGAACTTTCTGTCACACTTGTAAATGACAGAGTGAAAAATACTGTGCTTTAAACATTCTTCATATTTATCATTTTCTAAAATATTCTATCATATATTTAGTCATTCAATTCAAGCTCTCTAAAATATTCTACACTGATCCTGTTAGTAACATAATTATATGGCTGTTAATATTTTTTCAATATCTGATACTGGGAACATATATTTATCTCTGCTTTCACCATATAATTGATGTTCTTAATTATGATTGTTCATAGAAATATCATTAAATACTATATATGTTCTCAAAAAATGCTTAAATTTTCCATGCATAGTAAATTCCAAATAGCTATAAAAAGAAACTTTGCAAATTGGCAAAGAGCAATGTAAAAAGCTGTGGAATGCACTCATTTTATAACTCGCTTTGTGTGTGAGTTTGTACATTTTCCAACTTTTCCTCATACTGCCAGAACTGTCAGACATGTTTGATTGAGTTTGGAGAGAAAACCATGCCATGTTCTCCTTCTTGGAATGAACATGAAAGTTAAAATGTAGTATTTGATCTGGAGTTATATATTCTAAGTTTCTGAAATAAGAACATCAAGGAAAACTTACTTTTATGTTAAAGTAATGAGTATTGTTTCCTAAATCTTCCTCTTTCTGAGTGTTACTGTTTTCTATTATTACTATTTTTATTATATTATTGTCTGTTCTGCAATCTTAGTACAGATTCTGTTGGTACTACAAAATATCATTGGATGGGTAATTTATAGAGAAAAGAGCATGTGTAGATTGTAGTCATGAGGGTCCAAGAATAGACAGGATCATCTTCTAAGCTTCTGGTGGGAGCCTGGGGCTACAATGTATCATAGCAAAAAAAAAAAAAAAATAGAAAATGGAAGCATGTACAGGCAAGCAAGAATGCACTTGAGAGAAAGGCAAAAGAGTGATCTCACAGTGTAGCAACCTATGTTTGCTTACAACCAGTCTTGGAGGAATAATAATTTTCATCCAGATCTACAACAATACAGGGCAGGTTGCATAAACACAAGTACTCAGGCTACGCATATGGAAAACATGGAGAAAAATAAACAGGAAGTCTGGTGGGTAGGGAGATGGGGCTGTATCTGGAAGAAGTTGGGGGATGAAGAAGAAATGATGGAAATACTTTGTATGAAGTTCTCAAAGAATTAATAAAAATATTTTTAAAACAAGAATTTTTATCTAGGAGGAAAGCATTTATCTGCCTTAAAGAGCTAATGACCTCTTAACAATTCCACAACCTCCCAGAACCATCATTCAGAGACATTAAGCATCAGCATAAGTTTTGGAGAAAGCAATCCATGTCTAAGACAAAGCATCTTTAAACCTTATAGTTAAACATACTCCATTTAAAATTTACACTTTCAAAATGTAGGTGGCTTGGGGGATTAACCATAGAAAACTACATTCCTACAGAAATTACCAAAGAACTCTGTTGATGATTATTAAAATTAAAATTGCCTTAATATTAATAATGACATTTTATTATTACCAACGTGCCTTATTGACTATGAATAAACTCAGAATACTCAAGGGACTATGAATACAACATGTTCAGTCTAATTAATTACATGAACTGTTTGTTTAAAAATCCTAACAAAGAATTACATAGCTTAAAACTAAAATATAGTCACTTAATCATTTTGTCCATTTAGAGTGAGCTACAAAGTAAGATGTGTAGGAGACAAAAATCTATTACTCTTGAATGGTAAAAATTGTCTAAATTCTCTTCCATTAAAGATAAAATAAATTGCATATGGGAACTCTAAAGAAGGTCAAAGTCACATTTTGAGGAGCTAAAACTAATTTTAACTTGGAGTGATATTATCACCTGCTGGATATTCACATTTGTACTTACATACACATTTACATTTTAATTTCCACTTAAGCTTTGATATCAGTTCATTACCTTTGACAAGAATGGCCAGATCCATTAATGGCCAGTCCATATAGAACAATTCATATAAAACCTACCAAGAATATGTACAGTAAAAAAGTAAATGAATAATGTAGCCCCTGAGGAATAATCTAGGCCTTCCTGCCTCATCAATTAAAAATTTTTGATATATGTTCTACTTTATTAAAAATAGCTGATGAAATAGTTATTCACTGAGCATCAATCCAGGTATTTATACATCTATCTTAATACTAACTACCTACCTACCATCATTTGTTTTTCAGAGTCTTACTAGTGACACACTCTCCTTTGGGAATTTCCTTGTTGGAACTAGTATCTTCCCTTCATCAAAAAGTGTGTGTCTGGGGCTGGAGAGATGGCTCATCAGTTAAGAGCACTGACTGCTCTTGAAGAGGACTTGGTTTAATTCCCGGCATACACATGGTGGCTACGAACCGTCCTTAACTGCAGTTCCAGGGGAATCTGAAGTCCTCTTCTGATCTCCGCAGCTTTGCTCGACACAGGTGCATTCATGTACATGCAGGTGATACACTCATACACATAAAATAAAAATAATAATTTTTAAAGAAAGTGTGTGTCTTTCTCAGTGTGACTCGAATATGACTGATGGACTGGAGTGAAAATGCCTGAGTCCATTCTTCCTTTTGAGAAAATTGCATTAGTTCATCTCTACCTCAGAGTCCCTTTTAGGATTGATAAACTTTCATTGGAAACTGCATTAAAGAGTTCTCAAAGGCAACTGGCGCAGAAACCAAAACTTTTCAGTTCACACTCCAACTATTAACTTAATCCTAGCATATGTTCTGAGTGATGGTGCTAGCTAGATTTTAATCCATTAGATACAAACTAGAGTCACTTAGGAAGAAGAAAATAAAGAAAACAAAGAAAACCTCAATTGAAGTATTTCCCATATCATATATGAGCCTGTGGCCATGTTACAAGGTATTGTTTTTAATTATCAGTTGATGGAGGAGACCCCAGCCCACTGTGGGCAGTGCCATCCCTAGGCAGGTGGCCTGGGCTGTAAACAAACAATCAAAAAGTAGGTAGCTAAACAAACCAGATGAAGCTGTCCTGTAAAAATCATTCTTCTGTAATCTCTGCAGCAATTTTTGCATCTAGATCTGTGCCTTAACTTTCTACCTTGACGTTCCTTAAGGGTGAGTGATTACCTGTGAGTCAAAAACCCCTTTCCTTTCCAATTGCTTTTGTTGTTTGTATAATCAATGAAATAGTGACTATGTGCAGGTGGCCTCACTAGTGTATGGTTTTGTCTTCTGTTCTCTCATATATATATGCTTTTAAATGACTATGTTATCTAGCAGACCTGTGTAGAAGAGGGCTGAGTATTTCTTCCGAATTACCAGAGAAACTACTACCATAAGGGAGAAGATACTTCAATGTTTTAAATCATTTTCATGTAACTTGAAAATACAGCTTATTTGTATCATATGTTATCATAATCAGATTCCTATTTTTCATAAACCCTTAAGCAATAACAGAGTTATTTTCAATCATACTTTGCAGAAAAAGGTAAATTTTATCTTAGCAACTTTATTATGATAACTTTTTTTCTGAGTATTTGAAATACTATTTGACTACATTATTAAAGTGACGGCAAGTTTTCCATTATTGTGAAAAGCTGTTCTTCATTTTACTAGGCAAATAGTTTGCAATCTATAATACATATCCTTTGACACTCCAGAATATTTTAATGAATATTTAGGATTGCTGCTGAATAGATAATTTAAGGTTTTATAACTGCTGTGGACAGTATTACCTGTTCAGTTTTAAAACAAACTTATAAACCCAACAAAATAAATATATATTGTTTATAAATAACAAACATGAACCTCTCTTTTGGAAAATATATGGATGGACTTATTGATTTTCACACCTTGCTAGACACTATGGACATAAAGGTGAAGAGAATGTAGTACTAAGGAATACTCAAGCCAGGTGTGGTGGTGCATGCCTTTATCCAAGCTCTCAGAGGCTGAGGCAGGGGTTTCTATGAGATCAAAGGCAGCCTAGTATACATAGTGAGTTCCAGGCCAGCTAGGGCTACAGGGAGACACTGACTCAACAAATGAAACAAAACATCTGTGGGAAAACATGGAGGTAAGTTGACTGAGGAGAGTATACCGGCAATGTTCTGAAATTCCCTGCGGCAGTGAAGTCAGATAATAACCAAGGAGAAAAACCTGTGAAAGCGCTGCTGCTGATGAAGAGTGGACAAGCCGGTGTCGACTATGTAAGCATTCTTACTGTGACTTCAAAGATTTATATCTCTTGGGGCTGGAGAGATGGCACAACAGTTAAAAGCACCAGCTTTTCTTGCAGAGGACTCAGGTTTGATTCCCAGCACCCACATGACCCTGTGGGGTTTAACTTAGCATGAAGGAATTATATTTGGGACACTCTAGGTACTATATTCCCCCATCCATGATAATGGATGATTTGTTTATCCCCAAACAGTTATATTTGTAACATAAAAACATAAGAAATCCATTCACCTTGGAAACAGGACACTGGTAAAAGGAAAATTAAAACCGTTGGGTCCCCAAAATGGCGGGCTCACATGTTCCTCAACTAGAAAGAGGGAACTGAAATAGTATTTCTCAGAAATACGACCACACGGATGATATCTAGGGAAGTAAAATGCAGCACTGCATCATATTGTCCTTCTGTGTAGATAAGTCAGCTGGAGTAGGAGAGTCCTCCTTACAGCATCCCATCATCCACCTATTAAATATGAATCCACTTGCTGTTCATCAAGCACCCAATTAAGCATTACCCCGCTGCAGCCCTAGGTGAAGGAAATGATGTTACTGGTATTATACAATAAAGAAAAACATACAGGAATGAGGAGTAAAAGGGGCAGACTTTGTTGTATGACCTAGAGGTAAAATCTTTTGAGGCTAAATACTGTGGACCAGAGGTTTAAAGTTCACTTACTGTTGAACTGTGAAATAAGCAAAGAAAGAACCACCACTCTCATATCCCACCTATACCCTAAGTGGATTGGGCTAGTAAATATAAACTCCTAGGAATATTAGTTTATGTACTCTTATCAGAAATGATACCCTGACTTTGTGCTTTGTTACATACATTAGCATGCACCTTCTCTATATAACTGGGACAAAATTTACACATATAAACAAGTATGTATATGCTGCAAGCATTATTACTCTATGACTTCAAGTAGAGATTTTCTTAGAATGTCTAAATCTCAGGAAAGCTTTCTCTGTACAAAGATTGACTGCTAGAGTAAATTAAAAGCTTTTAGAGAAATCCCCTGCTCATTTATATTAAAGTGGGAGAACTTGATATTCCTTCTACAGAAATTGATGCTTCATCCAGTTTGTGTTTCTCAAGGGCATCCTAAAAATTCCATTGACTTTAGGCCATTCAAATGTTATGAAATGAATGCCTGCTCAGTTTCACAGCCAGCTTCCTAATATTCTCAGGAAATATTTCCATTTCAAGTCATAACAAATATTTCTTTAATAAAATTATTTAGCAGAATTTATTAGCAAATGATCATCTGAAGACAATATTTATACAAACTTTGAATCTACTTTTCTCTTTTTTGTTTAAAATACTCCTATTAAATATTAATCATAAACTAAAACTTGCATCATGTTTTTAACTCTTAACATTTCACTTGTAATTGACATTGTATCATTTAAAAAGCCTTAACTATGCTAAAGTCAATAGTCATCTCAATGCTGTGTCATTATCCAGTTTACACTTTCTCCTTAAGACCTTCAAACTTTAGGAAAATAATAATTGAGATATAGGACCTGAATATAGATTTTAATCAATTAATTTGACATAAGGAAGATTTGTAAATGAATTTGAAGACACCAAGTAATTATAAAATGGACACAAACATAGACTACATTTTCTGATGGCATTTTAAATCTAAATTGTTTTAAAATACAGTATGATTTGTAATAGTACCTGTTTTCCTTCCTTTGTTTTTCAGTTAAGGCAGTTTAGAGGGAGTTGGAATGCTGTAAGAAAGTCTTGCTGAGCTTGGAAAGAATCACACAGCAAAGTGCTAAACCAAAGCAGTAAACAGCAATGTGAAAACAGCTTAGTTAACATATATGCTTCTTCATATCTACTCAGTTTTGTAGGAATACTACAGTATTCCAAGTCCTTGGCACATAGTAGAGTCTTGGTGAATTTCTGGATTGCTAATGTCTTCATTTTTGACACTCTGAAAAGATTTGGCTCAGCAATGGCAATTCACAAGCAGCTGCAATGGGAGAAGACGTATTGGGGAGCACTTCAGAGAAAAAAATATAATGCCCAGAGTGTCAGGGCAGACAGGTGCAGGGTTTGGCTCCCTATCTGAATAAAAGAGAAATTATAGAATGTGGGAGAAGAAAAAGTCATGCTTTCTGAGCTAGGAACTCATAAAAGCAGTCAGCTTAACAGTGACTGTGTAAGCAACCACATCCCAGGAAAGCTTTTTGAGATATAAGAATACGTCCCATTAAAAGATAAGGTATTCTTCCCCTCTTTTAAGCATGTCTTCAGGTATAATAGCTTCCTAAGGGTCATTTTCTTGACTAAATGATGGTCAGAACCATTTGGATTAGCTGTTGAGGGAAGAGGCAATAGGATCTTTTTCATCTTATCTTTTGAACAGTATAAAATGTTCTGCCATAGTCAGGGGTGTGACTTATATTCCATTCATTTGAGAAAAAGTCATGTAGTAGTGCAGATCAAAAAGTAATTGAAAGAAAAAATTAAAATAATTATAAAATAGCCATGCTTTATCAGGAGGAAACAACTTTTGCTTATGGGTCCTCATCATGTTCTGCTTCCTCTACCTTCCTGCCTCTTTCCTATAGAATCTTCAATCTTGAGGGCCAGTTGTGGTGCTTCCTTTCAACTTTCATAAGGAATTTGAAAGTCTAAGAAAGGTAACTGTGATAGATTTTTCCTGTTTCAAAATTTACATGTTACCAGTGGAAGGCAGGTAATGTTCAGAGCTGATCAAAAGGGAGAAGTCTATCCCCAAAGGACTCCAAATCAAATAATGCTGCCCAGCCCCCTTCCATATGATCAACCACAAAGAAAACTGTGTTCCAAAACATGAAAACGAGCATGAAGGAAAAGATCCAATAAATGTTTGCTAAAGGACAAAAATTTGAAACATTCATTTTCATAGCCAAGAGGTTGAAAACATAGTTTCATATGTTTCTGTCTTTTCTATTTTATGCTTTTATAAAATAATATTTTTAAATGTTTTTATTGAATTTTTAAGATTTTCATAAATGTAGTCTGATGTTATTTATATCGCCTCCCCTGTCTGCACCCCTCCCCACTACACTTGCCCAGTTTAATATGTTTTGTGTATGTGTGAATGTGTGTGTGTGTGTGTATCATGGTCTATAGGGTCTGATTTGTTCTTGATCTCACAAATTAGTGATGCTCTACCTAAATTTAAAGAAAATGGTGAATAGTTAGTACCTTTCAAGGACTAATTCATTCGATCTACAGTTCCACAACTTCTATCTGATAGCAGAAAAAATACTACAGAAAGCATAATAAAAGGAAGGACTGGTAACTGCTACAATAAGTTCTGAGATACCATTTCAGTGGATACTCTACTATGAAGTACTCGATGGGCAAATCCAGACACCCCACATCTTTCCATCACCTTCTCTATTCTGCTCTATCTTGAATCATATTTAATAACTTGTCTCCTAGTCTATAAACTCTTTTCTATCTCCACTATGCTATATGTGCACCAAATACTTCTATTAATCCACATTTTCATCACTTTAGCTATTTGAAAAACAATTTTAAGTTATAATAATCCATTCATGAACAGTGTTCATATTTTCTAGTGTCCCCATAGCAATAGTTATTTTGAAGTTTTCATCACAAAATTCCAAGTTTTCAGTATTCTCTGTGATTTTCTTTTCCATTTTCTGTTTCTCCTGAAGACCATGGGGGTGCTCTTTCTCTTAATTTCTCAAACACTATTCTTATTTCATACTGTAAACTGTGTGTGCAACAATCTTAAAGATATAAGTAAATGATGTTCATTCTGAAAACCATGTATCATGAGGGAGTAACTGAGAAATGTCTAGCCTTTGTTTCTATTTTGATTCAATTCATACCTACTTCAAATGTCTGAATTGTGAAGTTACTTTTCCTTCATTAAAGTTTGATATCTAAGAACTAATGGATTGTGGAAAATTCTTTATGTCATCTCAACAACCAGGAAGACTTACTGTTAATTTGAGTTTAGGTTTCATAGTTTAATGTCTGTGGATTCTCTAGCTCCAAATCCTTGCCAGTTGGCATTCACTCCTCACCTAGTTTCCTTGATTTCAATCTTTGGAAAACTGCAAGTGTATCTGATGAAGATCTGTAGTGTCTTACAGGGAATTTCTCTCTTAATGTTGCAGTTCCAGAACCTAATTACAATTTACCAGGGGATATATTTACCTGCCATTAATCATTCCCTTCCAATCTCTGGGTCTGACCTAACATATTTGTGGCTACCACGTGAAATCTATTGAAATATATCAATTTAGCAGACCACTAGCTTCCACCACCCCCAAATCCTAGAGTATCATCAGATAGCTTCTGAGGCTTATAGCAGAGGTTTCCCCCACCTTGCTGTAAGCCACCTGATGTTCCCACCAAGGCATTTGAAAAGTGTCTTGATATTAAAATCATCATGAAATTGCTATCTCATTGAAACACAAAAATTGGGGTTACCTAATCTGTGTTCCTGGGCCATGATCACCCATGAGCTCCAGAAGAAACTATCATTTTTCATCCTTGTAGTGAGAGCTAGTTCTTTCATCAACACCATTCAGCTCTGCAGTAGTCTTTGAACAGTCAATGAACTATATTCGCTGTCAAGACTTCTGGTAGCTTTTCAGAAAACAATCATTTGAACTTGAGAGTCCAGGCCAACCAGAAGAAAGTAACTCAGATCTACTAGGCTGCTTCTGGCCTTTGACTTCTTTCTGTAATTGTTTAGTATAAGTCTACGGAAATGTGTTAGTGGGTGGACTTCGACACATTATGGGGCTGTGTATATGCAGTATGCTTGTTATGCTAGCATGCATGATACTAACAAAACTCCATTAAAATAAGCCTTTTTCTTTGTTTCTTTCTATGGTGATCTTTACCAAAATCATTCTAGCATTCGTGAAAGCAGTTGTGGGATTATGTCTATTTTGAGTGCAGTACATGCGACCTTTGGATTCCAAGCACTTAGTAGTTTTAAATTACTTTGATTTTGTAGTTTATCATGTTTGTTGACAGACTACATGAAAGTAATATTTCCCCGAACGATACGTTCCCAGAAGTTTATTTCATAATTTCTATTTTAAACAAAATGACAAGTAGCTATGACTACAAAAAAATTCTCAATAACAGTATTTCATAAATAAGTGGCCTCAGGACACAAAGCTAATCAGATGAAGCATAAAGGAAGGAAAATAATTTTGTAAGCATTTGTAAACCACATATTGATTTTAACAATTTAAATCTATTTAGATATGAACTAAAAAACTGAACATTTTAATAAAAACATTTTATTTATTCTTTTTTCTGACAGGGTCTTCCTGGTCCCAGCCCACTTGGAAGTCATTATGTGTTAAATCTATTTAGATATAAACTAAAAAACTGAACATTTTAATAAAAACATTTTATTTATTCTTTTTTTCTGACAGGGTCTTCCTGGTCCCAGCCCACTTGGAAGTCATTATGTGAACTACAGGCCTCAGTCTTACAGAGAACTGTGTGCCTCTGCCTCCCGAGGGCTAGGATTAAAGGCATGCACCAGTGTATTATTTTTATTGGATGTATATTAGTATATACCCTGCATGTATGTAAGTGTACCCATGCTATTCAATACACACAGAAGTCAGGAGAGAGGGCATTGGATCCCCTGGAACTGGAGTTAGGGATAATTTTTAAGCCACCATGTGGGTGCTGGGAATTGAACCCTGGACCTCTGCAAGAGCAGCCAATCCACTTAACCTCTGAGTCATCTCTTCAGCTCCCAAAACAGAACTTTTGCCTCCACTTTCAATATCTATTCAAAAATAAGAATGAAATTATCTTATTATGTACAACATCTGAAATCATCACCCTTTCGCTGTTAGAGTAAATCCTGATTGCAGGTAATAGGATTTGAAATTTATTAAGGCCACGCCAAATATTAATGCTGAATATTTTAAGTGCAGACTACTAAAGTCTTAAAGTTAAGTAAGCAATTTTAAATTTTTATACGGCTATTCAATTTCCTAAAATTAATATTAAAATGTAATTTTATTCATTTGCATGTGCCAAGATTCACATGTACTGCTTCATCTTCTTCTAAGCCCTAATGAATGAGAACATGCTCTATAACTAAAGGGAATTGGTGATTCACATAGTTACATCCTTAGGGTCCAATAGTATCCAATAGCATATTTTTAAGATTTTCATGGGAACATTAACTTTAAACTTACTGTAAAAATATAGAAATTGACATTATTTCCTTCCAAAATAGACATAAGGAGATGATTCTTTTACCCCAGGTACCAATAAATGAAGCTTACACACTGGCCTCAGTTTTCCCCAGATCACAAAGGAGCAAAAATAGTTTCAACTCCCAGTGGAGAGTGGGACTCTTTTTTATGGTTGGGAAAACTGTGAGATTAACTTGAGGGCACCAAGAAAAAGCTGAGACTGTTAAAACAAAAGATGCATTCATCCTATATGTAAAGGTTGCATTGAATACGGGTCACTTAGTGTTAAACGTACTATGTAACTTTTGGATTTAATTTTGATATAACTTTAATACTTAACAAATATCGTGACTATTTTAATGCACACACACACGTGTGTGTGTGTGTGTGTGTTTCATGTATATGTTTTAGTTGTAGGTTTTTTTAAGCAGTGCATTAAGGGAAGCAGGAAAGTGATTTGATGTATATGTTTTGGTTGTAGGTTTTTTTAAGCAGTGCATTAAGGGAAGCAGGAAAGTGATTTGACTGACATTTATTTAAATGTTAAGTCTTTGGGGAACCATGTTTAATTTAACCTGCTTCTCTGCCTGGAAATAACTGTGAAGTGTTTGTGTGTTCCTGAAAGTTACAGAATGAGATCAAAATGTTTCACTCATAGTGGACATGGGCAGTGAAACAAAGCAATATTCACCAAGCCCAGGGCTCATACATACATGACTGTGATTCCCACTGCAAGGTAACGCAAGAGGTGAGATTAAAATCCAGACACATCACTATCAATGCATGTATAAAGTAGGGACATTTGTAATTGTTTCATTACATAGCTCAAGCTGTGCTTAATATTTTTACTGATATGTGTGTTTTTGTGTGTTAGTTATGGGATCTCTTTAGTTTACATTGGACCAGTAAATGTTTTGAATGCTTTCTCAGTATCTCCCAGAGACACTTTAACTATGAATGGAACCTAGATTTATCAGAACGTCATATTTCAAACATAGATTAGGAAGATTAATTTTATGTGATGGAAACTTTGTGTGGTCAGTCCTGAATGATTTTAAGTAGACTTACACTTGCATTTTGCTATTCAACCTCCAACTGGAGGAAGTAGGACTTCTTTTCATTCCAGAGATTTATGTTCCTCCAAAGAAAGCAGATTATTGCTTCCTCTTTACTTCCTAGTGTTGATGGTGTCATGAGATAACCCTTAGGGATACAAAAATATGAAAAGTCTAATGATGACCCCGGGGCCTCTTGCATCATCTTGAAAGCGAGGGAGTGCCTATAAATCCTCCAGCTTAAAACCTAAGTACCAGGTAGCCCTTGTTGTGCCTTTACAACAAAACCATCAAATTTGTCTCTTAGTTCCTGCCTTCTCTCCTTTTCTCTCTCATCATCTTTTGTAAAGTACATGCTCAACTACCATAGAATGCCAACTCATATTACACAAAAATATATATTTCATCTAAAATCATCCATCTATATACAGGGTACTTATAAAAATAAATTATTATATGTAATTATAGCAAAACTGATATGCATTATTCATTAAAACATACGTGTGCCCTATCTGAAAGAGTGTTTGATTTTAG